>NW_019214347.1:364063-534567 GCF_002532875.2 Varroa jacobsoni | reverse complement strand
ATATCTATATAGAAAGCGAGAGAGAGTTCCGGAGAAGGAACGACAAGTTGTATAGCACTAGCTTTTGACAGTGAGTTCGCATGACCTTCAACAGGTCCTGTAAAACTGAACTCCTTCTAACAGGTCTAGGCAGCGCGTAAATGATTGACGCATCGATAAAGCACAGAGGTCGTCAAAGTGTGTAGTCGAGCATGATTGTAATGGATTATCCGTATAGCATTCTGGAGTTGGAGGAGCATCAAACCGCAAAGGCAACCTAAAATCTACCGAACACTTAAACGACAGCGCGCGAGCATTGCAGTTGAGGACACTGTATATAGCGATTCTGAGGTAACGATAGTAACTTGCTTGGGGGGTATGGTTCATGTGTAAGTTGAATGACATGTGTTGAACAAGTTATTTGGGAGAAAATTAGCGATTCAGTGGCTCATATTTGTGTTTCTAGTATTAGGGTTTCGTATTGATGATAATGCACCCGAATCGGTCGCCGGCCTAACGTTCCATAACGGGTAGATACATGTAAACTACTAAGATAAATTCGAGTACACTGAATGAATGCGTTCTGCTAGGAACTAATAAACTCATACGTTGCGAATTTTTATATCTCCTATGAGATTTTCAGTAACAAAGATTTCCCTGTGCTGGACATATAAGAACCACGTGGTCAGTAAAAATTAGTCAGCGATGCAGGACTCGTTGTTGTGATCCTTTCGCTTGTTGAAAAAACAAAGAGCTAATGGCGCTGCAGTATCGTCATTATAGATCACTAAATCGATGTGCCTGTGGCAAATAGTTATTAAAGATAAAATTACTCCACAAGTTATAATTGGTCGTTTGTCGAAATTGTTAGGACGAATCGTAAGTTCTAACCTCAACGTACGATACCAAATACACAAATACGATACCAAATAAACAAAGCATCCATTTCAGAAGCAAATTTTCAATCCGACTTGGCCGGAATCGCGGGATACAATAAGAATGAACGCCAGTAGGAACTTTAATTATCAATTTAAATCTACAGCTAATGGTAAGTTGTCGTGCACACTGTGTTATTAGTGTGAAAGGTTATAATGCGCTACGTAGAACTCAATGAAGTAACTGCTACTTACATTTGACTATATGCCTTATATTCACAGACGGAATAGAGGGAGTTGCAAGGCAACCTGTTTCATTGCCAGCTAAGCCAAGGAAGGGCAAGATATAGACGGACAAGCGGGTAGCGCTTCGTATTGACGCTGGTAATAATAGCCATCGTCGTCGCGTTGTTTCTGTCCTAATATAGTACCGAATAGGTTGACTAAAAATTAAGTCAAAACAAGCCACAACAACAATAGGAAGTTTGGCGAGGAAAACACCTAGTCTGCGTAGTTGTACATAATTGGTACATCATTTTACATGAGCGTATACATCTCACCTCCATGTACAGGCGTAAACATACAGACCCCATACTAATAGTCATTCATGGAAAATGTCGTCGCACAACTCCGTGTCGTCACCCGTGTATTGTAATGCAGTTAATGAGGTGGTCATCGCGAAGGGGTCACAATGAATGGCGACGGTCGGCATGGTGTGTTAAGTGTCCGAGCGATGAACGAACATAGGCCCGTTACAGAATGGTAAGCAGAAAGACAGCTTGCGCCAGTGTACATGAGATCCACTGAAAATAAGCTAAAACTAGTCGGAAAAAAATTCGATAGATAATCTAAAATTGTTTATGAAGACTGAAGCGGCAATTGGGGTTAGGGTAAAAAAAAATCTGGGATGACAAAGATCGGGCAGAGGAAAAAAAGCGACAAAAAAGTCCAAGACAACGGGGGAAAATCACGTGCTGCTTTCAGGTAACTTGTTTAGGCAGGAAGCGAGTACACCCTCCGGAGGGTGAGTGGAGGTGACGAAGAGTAGAACTGAACATTATCCAGCTTTCGAAATGCTAACTATTATAGTGATGCTGAAGATAAAATAGTACGAAAGGAAATAGGGCAGGCGTGGGTGTACATTAGAAACGAAACAGCTATGGCTGACTTAGAAAAAATGAAGATCATGTACTTTACGGTTGATCATTTCATAATAAATCAATAATGATACGCTGGCTACTATAATGCCAAAAGCGAAACTACTGTACAGTATCACAAATTGAAGACTAGAGATCGACAATGAGATAAATAAAAATAAATTCTATGTTTTGTAATGTTCGTGAACAAAGAAAATCTAAATAACATGTGTTTTTATTGTGTTTCGTTGTGTGGTGGCCAATAGTAAATTAAACAGGATCACTATAGGGTAAAGTGAATGATTCTAATTTATTTTAAACACAATCACGTACTTGGGGAAAATCGTATATGACCCGGGAGAGTCGTAGCGTATCTGGTGGGTGTCAAATTGGTCCAAATTAATATTATGTACGGAACGTACAGTCAATCTCTGGACGAAAATGATCTGAAACCGTGCTCAATACCATTGTTACCCTCAAAAACGAGAGCTTCAGATGAATAAAGAGAGCATAAATGAAATATTAAGCAAGAAAATGTATTGAAGCCTAGTGAACGTTGTCACCTAGAGCAAGTCGGATACAATTAGCAGATACGGCGCGAGATTTATATCATCGCATCACTTCTCCAAAACTTATCGCAAGATAAATTAAAAACTCAACGTAGTAATCATTCTAACTAATGTAGATTAGAGTTCAATCTGTTCTCCTACAGGGGGTCAATCGACCTAGACGATCGTACTACTCCCCACCAATGAGGAGCATGGTTGTGTTGTGTATTATAATAGCAGCCTCTCTAGTATCTTACAGACGACAAAATGACTTGGCAAGTTCAGTTTATAACTTGCAGAGCTAGCGAATAGTCAAAGAGAATGGCATAATCAGTATACGTAAGTTAAATCTTTCCCAATAGTCCAAATGCTGCTTCTGTTATACGGCCACTATAATGCTATTCAGCAGGCGAATGGCGCTTTACTTCACTAAGCCACATTTAATAAATTGTATCATCGACAAATGGCTATTTAACTTACAACGGTCTATGCTTCTTGGCTATATGAAACGAGACATCACTTAAATTGTTTCTAAATTTCCGTCGGCCGTGCCGAGGACTCCATCTGGTTTAGTGCCCTTAATAAACGGCGCTTTTCTGGCAATATAGATGTCTCGCCAGACTGCCCCTTCGTCCTTAGATCGCCCTTGCTGGTCTCGACTAAAAGTTCTCGCTCACGCGCAATCAGAATCCACTCAAATAGATGATCTAGTCACCGTAGATGAATAGCCACTATGGAGCAACCGCTGGTTATTAATGCATAAAGGCTGCTATTGATAGCCAACGACTATGTCCTTCACTTTTACTTTGAATCTCCTGGAGAGGCAGCTCTGTATGCTTCTGCGTTGAAGATATCTGTCCCAGTCATCCTTATTACCGTCGAACATGTTCCTGTTTCAAACCTGAGTCAATTTAGGTTCAATCTTATTTACACTGGCATATTTAACAGTTGATATTCTAGATGTCGATATCCTGACGACTGAAAGGTGCACCATGTATTTCATGACTAAAGCCGACCATTAGGCTCAGACGAAAGCCAAGGTTATCAGATAGCCATGGCAAAAAGTTACAAAAAATACTCGAAACAGATCAAGATCTTTAGTCTACGGCTTATTAAACGAAACATATCCAAAAGAACAAAGATTTTTTTACATTTTAGGTATTGTCGCTAAGCAGTGCTTTAAGCGGCTCAACGCTAACATGCGTTTACGCCTTGCTGCAGACCTGAATTACCCTCGTAAGTTTAGTCGGCTGACACGTTGCCACTGTGGCATCTGGGGGGCCAAAAGGCGTATCTGCCAAATGCGTACGAAATCAGAAAAGAAAATTACGAATGCTCAAGCTGTTCTCAAATGCAACAATAAAAAAAATGTTAAAAAACATGCTTTAACGGCAGCAAATGCGAATACTCAGAACACTTTCATTAGATCTACAAATCAAGTGAGGGTTTGCTTTGAAAGACACTTTTTTCTCGGATACTTGGCTACCGACACTACGACCCTGGAAAAAGTTTACTACTTAACTTTTGCTAGATCCTAAGCATGCTGTTTGACGTTCAATTGAGTACGTCACTTTTCGACACCGAATCAACACCTCGTGTCATCTACTAACCTTATTAGTAACAGAGCAAACCGCCGCGGGTTTTCCGCACTCGTGGTCCTAATCACATTAAGAATGGAATTCCCAGGAATTTAACTGAGATGCAATGATGAGTGAGAAACAAGCACGGTGTACAGCTTTGCCACCGCGTACTGGAAACAGGGTCCTCCTCCATACTGAACGACATAGGAGTACGCGCCGTAGCCGCGATGGCAGGATAAATGGCCGCTGAAGACGTCTGTGTTACTAGCCTGATGCACGTTCCCAAGCCCCAACAATGCATCAAGAGTGCATTAGATTTAGCCTGCCGCAAGTTTAGTAGCAGCCGTCTTACAGAATACCTTAATCCAACAACTGACGCTAATATAAACATGACCAAACCCGTAATTTACTCTATTATGGGAATATGGTCTACATCAGGTTGAGGGTAACATTTTCATTAGTGTCAGAGGTTTCATGGGATCTTTGAATCGTTTGAGGGCTTGCCTGATAGCCTGAAAATTATTGCCCGGTAACTCTAACAAAAGTGTTCTACAAATGGTAGGATATTTACTTAATGTCAAAGGGCTCTTATGTATTTGCATTCTTATGGTGCTTCAACTACATATTGCAAGCTGCTTCCAATTGATAACAACGTTCTTAATTATATTTTTTTTCTGACCCATATTGTGTGCATTCGTAGAAGTGGATAAGTTACTTAAGAGTACCACAAATACACTGACGTGGATGGGATTACGAAAGTAACCGACCTTTCATGTTTCTCTGCTTGAAATTCTCGAGGATCAGATACTTACTAACGCAGCACACACGGCCTCCAATGTCGTATGATGAGGTCGAAGGTATACGAGGTCGAGGGAGAAGATTGCTGAAGGATAAAAGTTCAAATGACTGCGGCAACATCTAATCAGATGCCCAGGTTAGCATCTGCTCGGGCCTCGGCAACAGCCATGAAGTTACTTATTAAAATAGGCTGTGGCACATCGGGTTATTTAAGACAGCTCATGATGTATATATATGTATATATATCGCCAATGCAAACCCTACGCGTGAGCTGGGGGGTTTATTTGAAACGAACTTCTGAGCTAGTGAAAAAGATACAATTGGCACAAGTGTTGACACCAATATGGGGGTTCATTCTACGCAAAAGGAAGTATCTTGTCAGCCGAATGTAAAGCATATTTCTTTCGCCATAATTTTTTCTGCCTGTATCGTTCAGTGAACTTTAGAGAAGCTGTTAGGTTGAAGAAATTGAGTAGCACCGGCTGGCCGCGGAAATTTTATGTTAAAAAAATGTTAAAAATGTAATGTTTTATATCTTTATATATATATATATATATATATATATATATATATATATATATATATAAAGTTAGACGTTTTATGCAGGTGAATGTTGCATTCTTTTTTACAATGGAACGCATTTGTTTACAGTTTAATACCTTCTCTAATTAATCACACGTTTTATGCGGCCGCTGAAAATAGCTTCGAAAAAATGTAACATACATGTATATATGGATCTTCTTCAAGCAGTTTTTCAGACTGCTTAATTGTATCTTATATTTTTTCTTCTGCCACATTATTCGTTTCGTTAAAATCGTCCGTGTTGAAGATTTTCTACATAATATCTAAAGATTAAGTTAGCTAAAAAAGCTGGTTTTAATAGCAGCTGACTGATGAATAGCAAGCAGTGCTGCTTTCAAGCTTCCATCATCAGAGCGGTTTATTCAAATTATTGAAAGTCGAGGCATTAACACTGCGTTTTGTTAGAGATGACGGAAATTTGCTTTTACGTCTTGCTTTTACCTCGTTGGCCCTTCGGACTTCGGAAGACCACACCGTTTATTGTATATCGTCGCATGTCGGTAAAAACAAAAAAATGTTCTTTACAAGTGGCCTAAATTAGACTCGTAAAAAGGTACAATGCGTAATCCTTTAGATCTCATGGAAAAGCGCCTTTGAAATTATTGCACAAAATTGACAAACGAGCATAGCGTGATACATGCATAATTTTTCTAGTCATCACAATGGTCATAGTGTGCAATGCGCAACAAATGAAAGTGCGAAACGCAACATCGGCATGACACATACAAGAATCGGACATTACTTCTAAGCTATGCGCATTAATTATATCATCACTAAATTCTCGCAAAATAAAAATGAATTTTCTTAAGCACGCAGGCCAGTTTCTCGTCAAATTATCAAAAACAACTGAATCTAAAAATCAGACCTTTTGGGTTTTGTGACGGTAACCTCCGATAGAGATCAGATTTTCACGTGGGATGGCTGCTCCTCTTCCCCCGATGATCGTATCTGCCCTCGTTACACAACTAACAGACCACTTGTACCTCTAACATATACGTCAGCACAGTATCATCATTGAGATGTCGTTGTGGGGTACACCACTGCCCATAGTTTAGGTTGGCTTTAACTAGTAACTAAGGCAGATTCTATTAGCAGGTTGCCATCGCAGTGGTAAGTATAGAAAGATGATATTTACTTGAGTTGATCCCATAGGCTAAATTGTTTCTCGGTAGTCGAGACAACTTCTTTACCCTTCTATCAACCACGATTTCACGAAACTTATAATTTTTGTGTATTTTCCGAATACATACCTACCGGCAGGTTACGTCATTTTGTCGGTCCCTTCGATTTTTTTTCTTTCCTTCCCTTTCTTTCAGCCATTTCATTAGCCAAATATCTATGCTGTACAAACTACACTTACCCTTGCTCTACCATTGCCCTAACCGGTACCTGCAGGACAGATATAAGCTAGGGCATGTTCTCGTGCACAAGCGGACACAGACATGCACTTATAGAATATTTGAGCGCTTCTTTTTGGTTTTGCATAATTGAGTATTTCCATTTTTCTTCATTTCTCGGACATCATCAGCCTTCATCTTCGCCTTCCTACTGGTGCTGTTCTGCAATGTACTCCGTCTTTATCATCCCCGTAAAACAATTCACAATTCCCAGGATTCCACTTTTAGCTTCGGCGCTTCGAATAAGTAGTGCAGCTTTACCGGCTCCACTTCATCAAACATCGTTCGTAAAGGGATACTTCATATTTTCTTCTGCTGTTGTATCCTTTCTTCTATCATTCAATCCATGCAGTCCCTTATTCGTCTGTTTCAACTGATTTTGAAGCTCTTTCAACATGTCCCAATTTACCGGATAGCCCGCAGTTACTATCAGCGCGCCCCTAGCTTTATTTCTATGCTTAAAGCAGTCGGTGATCAGGCTATCCCTGTGTATTGCCCTTTTATTATTAAGATCCTTTCGACAATGAAAACTCGGTCGACCGCCTTGCAAAAGACGGCCGCAATGAAAGCTACGCCGTTTTGCCGCGATATTTTCAAGCACATTTAGGGTACTTCCATAATACACAGGCGGAATAGAAGATGCCGTTACGTGCCAGACTCAGCAGACGCCGATAAGCTGTGTTGTATCATCGATAACTTTCGCTTGGGCAAGGGCGACGGTGCACCAATTGGCGCTCTTCCCCTGTTTTCTCTTTTTATTCTGTACTATCGTCCTTACGATTCGGGCTGCGACTCATTGCGAATTTATGCCTGACGTTTTTCTTAGACTGTCTTCCTAAGGATTAGGGGGCGGAAACATTTCCAGAGCTTGGATCTCTGCAGAAAGCATTATGACTGACCAGCCAGCTAAATAACCTTGTAGCACTGTAGCCCTCTGTATGACTGTGCATAGTCTGGGTACATCATAGTGTAGTATTTGGGCGCCATCTGGTTGATCTGATTCTATTTCCTATCGTTACTCGTACTCGCTGTTGCAGTTACTATACAGTTTAACCTTTATGCTGTTAATATGAGCTTGGGGACTTTTTTATGAGCTTCGATCCCGACTTTCGTTCTCTATTTTAATGAAATACAAAACGACATATTTCTTTTTGACGCTAAAATGATAATATATGCCGTTACAGCATGCCGATATCTGATTCGATATGTATACGAGATTGATAGATAAATAGGAGGCTTTGAAAAACAGATCAAAAACATTTCAGCTCATCGGGTAATGGCAAGGAGTACTGTTTTAATCTGCCTGTTTAGAAAATGGTACCTCAAGATAAGATGAGATGCGCGTCCGATGACAAACTCGCTGCCATTTGTCTAGAGCGAGCAGTCGCTATAGCCCAATAGAGCCAGCGCAAGTATAAACATCATAAATTTTCTATACAACACACAGGATTGGATAGACTGGCCGGATATGTTATTTGATGAAAAACATACGTTTACGGCCATTGGTAAATAATAAAACATCTCATAACTAGTATAAATGTTAGATATACACTTTTACGTTGTGTACTCTATGCCAATTGTTCAACATAAGCGTATTCAACTCATGAATTTAAGACCCAGATTAAATTCTTATAAATAATTAAAAATCTAGGTCCGAGATAACACAAAAGTTCCCAACTATAGTAATTGTTTTTCATTATCCAGTTATCGTACGTTCGGTTGTAGAGATGGAGAAGCGTCTTGGACAACTTCTATTTCTTTCGATTTCGCTATCACCGTTGGAGCCCTTAACGACGTCATCTTTTTACGAGAAATGTTGACTATTATACACATGAAATTGGTTGAACATTGTCACTTCTACGAGTACTTTTAATGGGCATCTTTTATGAGCGATTTTGGGCAGTTTTTTAGGCGTTGCTATCAAGAAATTTAGGTGTTCAGATCCTATTGTAAAGCATTCACAATTAGAAAGTGGATTTCTGACTCGTCAACTGATAAGTTCAGGTTGAAACTTCTAAGTTCTTAGGTTTGCTTCTTGCTGCTACGCAATCACGAAAAGCGGGTTCAATGCGATAAACAAGGGGATAAAAGGACGAGCCTGCAATAAAAGGCACAATTACCCTTGCTGACCCTATAAAAGCATAGTTTACTATGAGTTCTGAGGCTTGGCTAACTCATTATTGGGTGAGTCTACTCTGCACAGCTTGAATGGGACCAGCGCTGCAGATAACCCAGTGCATGCTAAAGTATAGCCCAGTTCCTTCAAGAAGAAATTGGTTGTACTTCAGCAGCAAAAGGCTCGCGCAAAAGTCGCAAACGTGCCCTGGAACACCGCTTTATGGTTGTAGTAAAAGTGTTTGTACACCCATTGGAATTATCATAATTATCAAAGGTAGGTTGAAAAAAATACAATACGTTACTCTGATATAATCTATCTGATCTTCGTTCTCCCTTTACTAAACGTGAGATAAATGCTTAAGCTGGATAGCCTTTTTCAAAATCGCATATACTGACCAGTATCCTATTCTAAGTCAAACATGCGTATAGACTTTTATATTAGTACATAAATGGTAGAGGAAAGCTTACCTCAGGCCAATGCTGGGCAAGAATTACACAAAATTCGATGTGATATATATAAGCTCTATGGTTATTAGTTATTCTGCTGTATAAAATTAATTAGCATTTACCATTAAGGATGTCTAGGATTTCAGCTAAAGAGTCGTGGCCTGTGTTGGTTACACACGTTAAACGTAAACGCCGTTTCGAGAAGGCGGGACACTTTACTACCATGAAGTTCAATGGGAATCATGCACTTCATATGTGCGTTAAGGAATCAAACAAGTTACTTTTCGGCACACCTTACCAACTGCGGAATTACATATAAAATTTTCTTTAAATCTGGAATAACCTAGGTATTCAGTTCAGGGCTCACCTAACTGTGCATCAGGTGCAAAGGTAACCTCTACGTAGCAGAAATGCATCACATGTGCGTCGCACGGATAGCCCTCGTTTATATCACAGCGAAGTATCATTTAATTATGGTGAGTTATGTTGAATAGTTGTACGATATGGAAGGCCATCTTAAGCCATAAGCCTTGCGGGCATTGCATTTAAGTGGTTCGTAGCCGCTTAAATCGTACAAACAAGAGAGAAAAGTCTTAAAAAATTTGAAACCCAATCGTACTGCGTCAACTTTACCTATAATGGCGGTTACAGACATTAAAGTAGAATCTCAAGAAATAAAGTAAAAATAGTCTGTAAAAAATGTCCGAGTGTGCCACCGGGCGTCTCACCGGTCACCGGTAGGGTTAGGTCTTGCTTTCGTCTCTGAGACACCATTTGAGAAAAAATGTTTAAAAAGACTCACATATGCTGGAGCCAAATGCTTTTTAGATGCAGTAGAAAATGTCTGATAACTAGTACGCGTCTATTATTTCGAAGAATGTTCGTTATATATATATATATATATATATATATATATATAGTTAGACAACAGTACTTAGCTCAGAGTTTTTCACTGTTAAATGTAGAGGAACTTACAAGCTTACATCTCAGGGCAGTAATAGGTAGCTACAAGAGGCCACTAAAACACGCTTGAGTTGCAGAGTAACTTTAATTAACCTAAACTAAAGGAGAGAGAACAAGCGTGCTCGTTCGAGTTAATTGTTTATGTCTACTTGAGTAGTAAAACTTTTGTGTTCTTAATCTAGCTGATCGCTTCGACCGCTTCATTTAAAGTGATCACAAGTTAATTAGGCATAATTAATGGAAGCAAGAAGTATATAGATATATCGCTGCTTATATAGTAATCAAAGTAATAAAATAAATGTACAGTATATTTTTGTGCGCTTGACACCAAATAATATTTAAGGCATCAGTAGGATTACTCGAGTAACTGTACACGTGTGACCGGTACCTTTTTACTTTGAACTTACTGTTCATACAAAATAACAACATTTCCAGTTCCGGCTATAAAAAAAATGCTTTTCGCAGGAGATCGTCTGATTCCAGACTCTGTGAATTATCACGGTGCAGCACTACCATGCTCCCTTACTAAACTAAAAGACATGTAAGATGATCTAGATTCGAAACATGGTGCAGACTTCATTAGGTGCTAGGGATCAGTCATCTAGAATAACATCGTTACATCCACTCCAATCGAGCACAGGGTGACAGGCTTAAGTCCATTGAGTGTATTTCAAGAGCGGAGTAATAAATTTAGACAAGTGTAACTACGAATAGTATTTTGCTCAATAGCTCCTTACCACCCGGGTTCTATGTTAATTAATAAATTGTATTTTAACGAGTGTGCTTGATTTGGCTTTATTTCCACAAATATCTTCTCTATCCCTGCAACTCGTTCTTGCACATCAAATCTTCCATGCCCCATCCCAATATATCGTCGCTTTGGTCGATGTTTTCTTCACATCGCAATTCTTTCCGTCAGCCTTCGCAAACTATTTCTTGCGGTGCACCCAAATCGTCGTCTGCGCCTCGCCACAACGACCGCATTTTGCCTTTACGATGTTTGGTGCACAACCCCATTTCCACCGCCGATCTTTCCTAACCCGATTTCCCTCACCCAACAGTCTCTCGAATGCTACTGCAAAATGCACTTAGGAGAAGCCACTGCCGACGTCAGCCTCACGCCCCCTCTCCGCCCTCTACGCTTTCTCCGAATATATCGCGGCCGCATATAGAGCCATCCCTATCGCTGTGAACCTCCCGTAGAACCAAGACCTTTCCACTTTCTCTCTTTTTTTTTTCTTTATATCTCGTTTTTTTTTCTAGGTACAACTCGCAGTTATTTCCCTGGCTATGCGTTTATATGTATAGGAGAAGTAGGCAGATCTATCTGTGTTAGAACCGCTGAAGCGATTCCCCGCCAGCTTTGGTTCACACTCTGCTTCGTGTCTGCCTTGCGGGCCACTCGGCGACATTAAGTTTTGAGAAAGAACAATTTTTCAGGGTTTTTTTTTTCTAACAAACGTCGTCAGAAGATTGATGGTTGCTTTGATCACTGCGATTTTGATAATGCAACGAACGCTGGCTACTTTGATAAATTATTTAGGAACGCTCTTTCGTGTTTGGCTCAGGCGGTGCTAGCGTTAACAGCGCGGGTTCGAGTGTCCAGCATACGGAAATTACGTTTCCACAGTCGGCACCGGAGTAGGGTACAGCCGTCGCCGAGGTAATCGCATGCCACCGGTCAAAGTCCACTTTTCCAAAGCCATTCGACCCATTTGAGAACAAAACGGACAGAAAAAAATATAACATTAAAATACGTGGGGCAGCGAAAGAAAGTTAAGGTACGTAAAGAAACTGTATGTGTATGTACGCTGCGGCTTCAAATTTTCCTAGCCGGAATGGTTGCCTTGTCTCGTGATTATTTATTTTAACCTAACGGGTTCAATTCTAATCCTATATCTGTACCATTGTGCCTGTTTTTCGGGACAAATGACAGAACGAATGAAACGTAGATCAATAACAAGCAGTCCTACATCACAATCTACAATACATTTATTCGTTTTAATAGTAGTTTAACATATGGGGTCGATTAAGCAACTACTATTATAAATGAATGAGGATGCCGTGTACATTATCAATGTACACGGCAAGCCCCAAAATGGCGAGTCAAGTAACTACAGTGGATATATTAAGTCCGGCAAAGATTAACCTTTTTCATGGAGTACAGCTCATCCAGGAACATCCCTCTACTCAGTGAGTTGACAGAAAATTCGCTACCATCTTCCGTCCATTAGCTTGTGTTTCTGTTGAAAGTATTAATGGATAACCCACTATTTTGCGCTCATTTCAGGTGTAATAAAGCGGGTAGCCGACTGTCACTGGTAAATGTATCCGCAAAGTTTCAACATTCACTTTAAGAACATAAATAGATTCTATGCACGATCCATTAATAGGCAGTGACCGAAAAGGTGCTGAAGTTCCCGTAAATATAACTTGGTCCATTGTACGACGACCTGCCTACTTTCGAATTCTTTACTCTTTCCAAATTTCGCTAGAATCTATGTTTTAGGCAATATGCATGATCTTTGCATATTCGTTAATTTAAAAAGCTTAAGTTGACCAAATGAGTGAATCGACGGTGAAAATAAAATGCTGTTGAACAAGCCAACAAAATGCAAGATGTCAAACAGGCCTTGTGGACGTGTATGCTGACCTAAAAGCCATCACGCTTTGCTAAATTTATCAAAAATTGCCCAACCAAACTTAAAACACTGACCTAAAAGAACGATAATTATTTGCACAAGAAACATAGGAATGGTAACGAGAGAAAGGCTTTCCGCATCTTTCGAATTGATAAAATAACGCCATATATATGTCTTCGTTTGAACTAGGTACATTAAGCTAAGCCTGGGCACTAACGATGTCTTACAGCTGCCTGATGCAAGCCTGCAACGATCGAACGTCATCGCGTGCTCGTCGCAGAGCTGTGAGTCCGTACATGATACGAAAAACATCTCTACGGTGCAACAGGCATGCCCCATTTATCATGGAAACGTTTACTAACTATTTTAAAATTTTCGCTGAATCTGTCTGATTGAAGAAAGCAAAGGTACGAGACCGCAGAAAGTAATTATACTGGAAAAATATGCACCATAATTATGAGATATTTAGCTGGGAAATTTGGTGTCAGTCTAACAATGTCTTGGAAGTTATGTAACCATTATTATATCTTTTGTGTACGTATCCACACCATCAGTATATAAAAAAAGGCGTGCAAAACAGCTTAGCGTTCCCATTAACTTGATCCTCTTAACGGACACTTCGTTAACGCATGATCTGCCCTCTGTTGCCTTCCAATGGCAACGATATGGCTTTCTGTTGATTTACAGCAGGCCGCACTGCAAGCGGCGTTCATATTCTAATAAAGAATTAATCAACATATTGCACCTTGAAATCGGCAAAATCGATTGTAGCAACACGCTATAAGTGAATTAAGGCAAAAGATGGCCTTTTCTCCTATTGAGAATCGATTATGGAACTATAATTTCAAGTAATTTTTAATCTGTCGTTAGTCAAATGGGGTCTACAGAAGAGTCCTGATTTAAAATGGCGTAACGTATATTTACTTGATTCTGTATTTTTTCATAGCCTTTAACGAACTCCAGCTCTCTAGCGGTTCGCGTCAAAAACCCGCTACCTGCGTTGTCCTGCTTTAAACCTTGATGTTCTCGTCCACTTGCGGGGTATCATTGGTACCATTGTGTTCCTCATGGTTAGAGTTCCGACCTAGTGACGCCGGCCTCAAATAGATCTTTCAGTTTTTCAGCTAAAGGGCGTGAACAAATTTCGAAGAACAAATATGGGGGCCCTTTCATGCACTGAGGAGTCTCACACCATCTCTCGGATAACTGTTTTTACATGCGTTACTCTCAAAACACGGTCTGCGTCAACTTTGTAGCCACGTCACTGACAGCCCCTTTGGTTAGCAGCCTTTAAAAGTTTAGCGATCAAATCACACTCTTTAAAGGAATTATCGCTTATCAAACAATAGCTACAAAATATGCCTACAAATAATCATGTGCAATCTTTTGATATAGCTCCATTCGAAATCCTACCTATTTTGTTAGTAGAAATCATATCTATATTGTACAAAGATTGCACCCATTCGAGTATATGCAATGTGTGTTATTTATAAACTATGTTAAAAAAAAACCGAAAAAACTAATAGCGAGATAGATTCGATACTACATTCAATGCATATCGAAAGATTTTAACTATTCAATGATTTTTCTTTGTTTGCCGAACATTACAAAATGCAAAAACTGAAACCGGTCAAGAAACTTGAGAGACACAAAAAGGCTCAAAACAACCAGCCATTAAGGCTCATCTGAACAGCCTAAACTGGCCGTCAATATTCTGCTCTCCGAAACTGTTGTTTGATTGTGTTTAAAGAAAAACAGATGTATCAAAAAGGCTTTTTATTTTCGAGCCATGCAAATCTTTATTGAAAGCCTTCCGGTTCGCCCCATAAAAGTTTTTTTTCCCACTTTCCAGAAGATGCGTGAAAAAGGAAAAAAACATAGGACATCGTTTTAAAGCAAAAAGAGGAAGATTTTAAAAAGGTAGTGGGAGTTTATTTAGCGCAAAAAGGTTAGATAATAGATGATCTTTGTTTAAATTCTGGAAATGCAGTGATGAAATGCGTCGGGCATGATGAATTTGTTATTTTACTTCGATTTAATACACACATTAGCGAATTAACACCTGCCCACTGCGATGGGCAGCCCATCACAACCTGTTTTAATTTTTAATATCTCACTGTATTGTACATGTGTATATGTATATATAGGATACGCTGAACAGTACGTGAATGGGGCAAACGTTTTAAGAACAGGGACTGGCGTCTCAAAGACCAGCAACGAAGCGACCAAATGTCGGGACCCGAAAACTAAGAACGCATAGCCGCAACCGAAAAGGTTCCTCACGAAAGAAAATCTTTGAGTCTAAAGGCTTCGTCGGTCAAAACTGGTATGTCACATGCAGCGTCTTCTAGTGTTATGATCCAAATGCTGAAAATGCGGAACTGATTAAGAATTAGTAGCCAGAAAATTAACTCTAGGTCAGGTGGAAATGTGTGTGGTATAGTTTATGTGCAGTTTGCGCAACTTTAATTAACAAAAAGCCCGGCTGTATTTGCCCCGGCCCCGTTCTAAGCGAGGCATGCTTCAACCTCTATGGCGAGCCCAAAACAGACTAAACTAGAGGATGGCGTCGTTCTAGAGAGAGAAATCGAGTTTGGTAGCGGTCTTCGAACGTTAAATAAGCCTAGTGTCATCTATATATAGGTATCATATAAGGTACTAGTCAAAAACGAAACAATCTACAGGTACCCCAAGTTTCTCAAAAGGCTCATGGACCCTTGACGCGGCAATCGAAAGCAAGTAGTCTGGTTACTCGACGACAATGTCAGATTCCATATGCCATGCCCTAATTACCTTCTGGATTAAGCCAAGGAATATTTAGCGTCAGCTCCAACTGTTTTACCTTTCTAATTTCAGTTGGTCTGATCACAGGGATTTTTATACCTTAAAAAAAAATTACCTTAAAAATACCTTAAAAAGAGAAACAGATGGGCAAACACACCTCACTATTGGTTTTTTTCGAGTAACTGTAAATAAAAAAAATATATATGGGAACGCCTTACCCTTGAAACGCGTGAAGGTCTACGCTCGAATCCGGATACATATACACTTTATCGTGTGCTAGGAGCCAGCCGTATAGTGAAACGTCTGACGGCGGTGCCAAACATAAAACTCAAGACATTTTGTCTTGTCTGAGATTACGCTTTTGTTATGTGGCAGAGTAGGTGTATGGCGCTGTTACAGAAGTAAAAAAACAAAAATTATAACGGTAGAAACTTCACCAACGCATGAATGCGTATATAATGGCAATTGCCACATTGGCGCTTTGTTACTAAATAACAATTTAGTCACAGGCACATAAACCCGAAAATGGAGTCGTGTATACTGTTAGGGCAGTAAAACTACTCCTGCTCTTAGATATTTCCTATGGCATCACCCGATGAGAGCATGTTGCCATTAAAACAAGAAGCACCAGATACGCTTTTACGATACGAGCAAGCCTGAACAGTCGGATCATTTTCGGGGCCCAACGTAGAAATGGCTTGACCCCTTTTCGAAGCACACGTTTGTCATGCGTGTAATCATTTGTTTGATCGGGTTGATCACGTGCTAGTTTTTAGCGATGTCATAATCCCGAACTTCATTTATTTTTCAAGATCTACTCATCATTGCTGGGTACTAGCTTACACTCCTTTTGACATCGTGATATTATCTTTAGATAGATTTCGTCTGAATCTCAACGAGTTGTCGATGCATACCACCAAAGAAATGGTAATAAAATTTTTTTCTAAATCCTATGCTTTGTCGAATTGTTGTGAATTCAATATGCAGTTATTATATAGCTGCAGAAAAAATAACCAAAAATACACCATGGAAGGCAAGTTCTACTTCCCAATAGTTCCCAGAATAATCCCAAAAGTTCGCCAGTATCACACCCTCCACATCGACACAGTAGTGCCAGGTTCGTGTGCTTGGCACAACAGGTTTGTTCATCCAAAAGCTTCAACATACTTAATAAGGAAACGGACGCTTAGAGGTCTTTCGAAAACTCTATCAAAATTTACATCTCTTTTTTCCTTCCATCGCTTTTACTTCCTCCGCTTTTATCGTCCCTGTTTTCGAGCAGGGAAAGCGGCAGCGGCGTAAAAGCAAATCGTAGATGCGATCATCTAATTCGTCGTGGACAGTACGGTACAAAACCGGGCCCTCGATCATCAGTCGGAGGCAAGTCTTCATGTTATGTCCTCCCGCAGGCCACTCGAGTTTGCCGAAACAAGGAAAGCCTGCGGGCACCTCCGGTAAAATTGACCTTGTCCATCAAGCCGCCAAAGAGCCAGTCAGAGAAGCTGTTCCCACCGATCGAATAAGATCTCATCCGGCTTCCCCTCGTTAGTCAGACTCTGTTATTGAGGAGGAACGAGGAGGTCTGAGTGGCACGTTAGGAGGAAAACATGGATAAGCGCGTAATATTTAGTAGGGGTTTCGAAAAAGGGCGAGAGAGGCAGGCTTGACGCTGTCGTGAGCCCAGGCACGTAACTGAGTCATTGGGCGAGCAGCAGTATTGGACGTACTTCGTTTATCCTCGTTTGCCTCGTCATTTCAACCTTTGCTTTCTTTTTCGTGCCTTCTCTCTGTCAGCAATGGGCTCTTGAGGCCGTTGATTGACCGAAAGCGACCATGATGAGCGAACCAACTAGCGCTTTTAGCGCTTTCTCTGCAGTCGGTCGTCGCTGGGTTGGCGGGTCCTTCGATCGTGTCTATGTTGGGCTTGGGGCTTTCTGCCCCCTAGTTGCCTGCTGCTCTCTCTTCTGTCGTTTTAGGAATCCAGTTGTGCTGACCGGATGGTCTAACATGTAATGGCTTTTTCGCCGTCTAACATTCCATTTGGCTTAGAGATCTACCGCGCTCTCATATCAGATCTTTCGCTCTCTCCTCTGCTAATCTGACTGCTTTTCCTTCCTTGGCCTTTCTTCGCCGTTCTCCCCTGCTACAAAAATATGCCCGAACACAAACGTGGCTGACTTAGCCTCTTAAGTCTATATGTTACAAACAAAAAAAACAGGACCAGTCAATTAAAAAAGTGATCGAGAAGTTACTTGACATAGACATTAGACATGTACGTAACGTTTTATACCTATCTATGTAGGGTCGGTATGTAAGATACCTATAGTCTTAAACGCGTCAGTGCTTCATACTATAGTACAGGCCCCGCGTTTACGCAATTCCTCTAACGCTTTTATCGGTAATCTGTCTTTTAGTAGGTATTAGTAGTTAGTGTAACAAACCTCGTATCATATGATCCTCCTGCCTGCTTCCAATTGTTTTCTATAAGCCGCTTATGCAACTATTGATAAGCACTTAGAATACTTCAAATCGAGAAATTTACTTTTACAACTCTTTGTAAAAATTCTGGATAAAAAAATATTCTGGATAGATATGTTGACTGCGAGTGAATGTGAAGGGGTGACAAGAACTACAGTAGAACAGAACGATGACCATCTTTCGGTTTGAAGGAAACTATCTACTTTTATTTTATTGCAGGAAAATTTAAAATTACTAGTTATTATATTAGGTTACTTAACGAAATAGGATTTTAGAGCGTTTTTGATATGAACAGGTTCGTTTTATCTGTTTTTTTCTGTAAGGTAACAAGGTGATAGTACAATACAGTAAGGTAGTTGACTCGAATAATTCAGTGGGTTTGCTGAAAGAACGTGAGGGAGGAACCTGAACAAAACAGTGCCAAGCGTAAGCCTAAACAAATCTAACAGAGTAAAAGGGCGTAACATTAGTAATAAACTTAAATTGTGCGCGCGGAAAAACAGCGGAGGAAGGTTTGGTACACTGGCTTAACGGTGTTTATCACAGAAGTCTGCGAAATCACAAATTTGGAGGTTATGAATCAAGAAAGATCGCATGCATACGTTACAACTGTGTAAGTAATCAATACATGCTGTAAAACAGCAAATAACAAACCATAACAATATGCGTCTTTTTATTTCCTCAACTGTAATACCTAACATGACGCATAAATAATGGATCTGTCAGCCAAAAATAGCGGAGCTGCTGCTATCGAGGAACAAGAATTGATAATGAGTCCTTGGCGTGCTGTTGCGGAGCCTTTGTTAGCAGCCGTCCTTAATAAGAATTTAGCCATATTTATGTAACTTTAGCCATGAGTTCTATCAAAATGTACATTTGGACTCTGGCATTAAAACCATTTGTAGACTATCCAGTTGGAACATCACATTGTCTCAAACAAACACAAAAACTTGATAAGCCTATAAATAAGGGTCTTTTTCGACTGTTACGTATGGCTACTTTCCACGTCCTCGTAGACCTTCTATTTGTAGCCTTTTACAGGGAAAAATCTACTTTCTTTTACCACTTGCGCTACTAAGCCAATGAATGGAAGGAAACCCATTATTATCCCTGTTTTGAATACAAGTAAGAGAAGAACGGCGATAATTTTAGTTGTTTGCAAGTCATTTGATGTTCCATTATTCCTGCTTCGTTTGTTCAATTGCTCCAAGAATAACTTGTTAATGTCATCCAGTAAAGTTTTTCTTCATTGCGCGTTAGCACGGAAAGGAAGGCTGTGTTTTAAAAGATAGCGTCAAGTGAGGACTTTCTGTTTTAGCTGGCAAAAACTTCTGTTCTGTGTTGTTTGTTTGATCACGGTCTGTCGTTCGACTGTCGCCTCCTTCCGCTGTCATCGCAAAGGCTAGCCACTCATTCAGGGTATGTCAACACACAGCAAAAAAATAAGGGAAAAAATGGTTAGGCAAGAGATGGAACGTTCCACGTGGGACAGGATCTTGGCTTTTTTACTTTATGAATGGAAGCGGCCACACTTCGTTTGGCCGCAGACGCTAAACAGCCATGGGTGTACAAGGACTTTGCTTCCTAGGGTAGACGTCTAGTCTTGACGTTGAAACGGCATAAAACCGCCGGGCCTTTTGAGTCACAAATTGTGTCGTTCTTTCATACTATACCGCCGGTGCCGACGCATTCGCTACCATGATCTATCAACATATTTTTATTGTATTCTATTCTGCCCGCTTACGCTTTGCGTACAGAATCAGAGCTAGCCTACGTTAAGGTTGAACCACACGCGTTTTGCCGGGGTTTCAACAACGTCCGAGGAACTAACGCTTCTATGACCTAATAGCCGGGGCCTGGCCGTAGAGGCGAAAACGCAACTATCCACACACAGGCACCGCCATTACGGGCTATTTGACTGTGGTAGTTGGCCGTTCTCAAAATTATATGACTCTCACGCATATTTTCACTGGCTACATCCCAACAACAAGACGCGGCCAGCAGAGAGAAACGAGTAAAACGAGAAATAACATAACGAGAGGCAGCACAATGCATAGGTGAACCCAAATTCGCCATGGTAGAATTCCTTAACATATTGTTAACCACGTAACCACGACGATTTTCGGTCTGCGTTGTCTGCCCGTATCGGCTGTAAAAGGAAATCATTTTTGAGGGACACACAGTTGCCCAACCATATATGTCATACATGATGCATTTGCCATCTAAAAAAATTTGTCAGTGTGTAGCTAACAGACGGCTGCTATGTTTAGGGAAGAATTGCCTAAATATAGAGCAACGCCTGTGTGGTGTCTGCGGACGGAGAACAGCCCTATACGTAAAAATCACTATATCAACAGATTAGTTAAAATTCGTACGATAACACGAGTTCCAGATTGAATCAAAACTAGGGAAAATTAGGACATGTCAACAAAGTTATTTTAACGCTTACCCATTGGAACAATTCAATGCCACGTATGACCTTAATAAAGCGTTTTGACCAGGTATGACGTATTCTATTAAAGTCTGTCTAGAGGTATAAACGATAGCATACGTAGGGCTTAGGCGCAGTGCTTACTATTGATGATTTTAGGAACTCGTTGCAAAGGATTTTTGGCATATGTGGGATTCGATTTTAAAACAGTCGCCAGTGTAAAAGTTAAAGCAATTGAACTTTGGGTACAGAGTTTGCGAAATAAATTCGGATACACTTTTCAAGGGCTGTCGTTGAGCAAACAAGAGTCCATGCGCTGAAAAGCCAGTCTCGCTTAAAGCAAAACCGTAAACTTATTACGGTATATTATATAAAGGAACTCACAAAACTCAATATTATCAATCTTAACTTGGAATTAGGTAAGAGTCGCTGTGATGATGCAGTGGTGATGGATTTGGCTTTTACGCACAAAGACACTTAATATGGTAGTCCAGCTATAGAACAGTTTGAAACAACGCTTCACGACAGAATCGGATGTAAACATTTGTTTTGGGACATGTAAATGAATATAAGACATAACAATTAGATTCTACGAACCTTAGAAAGGTGTTAAGCACTTATTTTACTTAGCACAAGTTATTCGGCCAAACAAATACAGGCCCAATGGAACAGGAGCTTATTTTCTTATAGTATTCGGGTACAAACTTGTTCGTGGCCTTTGCAAGGCTGATTATTGCTTGCAATTCTTGCTGTCCTAGTTTTATAGCGTGCTGAATACTCTACGTCGCGGGACAGCCCTGTGTACCGTGTTCGGAGCAGGCTAGCTCCTATTCAAGAAGTTTTGCAATGACAACGTATACTTTGAAGAAAGATACAGCCGACAGTGGATATGCGCACCGCACCCCCTAACAACCCCAACGAATTTTCCTCCAACAGATGCATGTGGCATGTAAGGCTGCAGCTCTTGCCGCGATGAATATAGCTCACGCTGCAGATACGTGAAATGTGTAACAATGGAGATTCTACTTGAGTGGATAGCGAGAAATGTAAAAAAGGTATGGTGGACAGACCCGGGTGGCAATGCAAGGACGCCTTGCTTAAACCGTTGCCCCGTGCTGGTTAACTGGGACCCAGGTAGAGAGCATAACCCGTAGAAATTTTTCGAAGAAGACAGATAGTAGGAGATTGACGTGGTAAAGTAGTAATCTTTGGCTAAGCAGTTTAGGCATGTGTTCAGATCCGCGTGCAGTGGAATAATTTCAGGTGTTCCTCTCTACCATCTGGCTTGGTCTCGTGTCTCGCTGGTTTGCGAAGTTGGACTGCCTCAGAAAAGCGGACGCGGACCAAGTGGGATAGTGTAGCAATTGAGACCTTGATAACGGCTGAGGTGAAGATCTAGTGAAGTGAGGAGGCACTGACATTGAGCCGAAACACTAAAACAGCTTCCTTCGTAGATAAGTAACTGCTGCTGCTGCTACAACTATTACTACAAGGTAGAGAAACTCATCAAGAGTTGCTAGCTAATAACAGTCCCTTGGTCGTGCTGGCCGCATGTAAAGGGTGTGCACAATCCGATGGCCTTTTGGTGCTTTCTTGTGTCCGTTGCC
Source organism: Varroa jacobsoni (assembly GCF_002532875.2). Classification (NCBI taxonomy): domain Eukaryota; kingdom Metazoa; phylum Arthropoda; class Arachnida; order Mesostigmata; family Varroidae; genus Varroa; species Varroa jacobsoni. The sequence continues at coordinate 512,202 of NW_019214347.1, read as the reverse complement.
GACACTGCGCGTACCCATTTACTTCGGCGTTGTTGTATTACTAGAACCTTTTGATTTTTGCTTGCTGCAAGGCTGTCTGTCCGAAAGCACACTGAGGTTCTCAAGGAAAAAAACAAGAGATCGTTGTTACGCCAAAAAGCAAAAAAAAGACTGCGTTTGCGCTTTGTACTAACGGACAATTTGTTTGTTGTTTAACGAAAACGAAAGTTCTATAGAGATACACTAGTCCAGTAATTCGAATATCCTTATATTCTACGCTTCAGACACAAATCACATTCATCTCTATACAGGTGTGATTCCGTCAATTACGCAAAATCTAAGTGAGCAGTGACATTCTCTAACGTTTCCATCTTACTTGACATTTATACCTGTATCCGGTTGCTGGATTCGCAAAAAAATGCTATCGGAGTAAACTACGTGCATACATTAGGGTGGGAAAAACGGAACGGAGAAAATACAACTTCGAAATGTATCCCGTATTTATCTTTCTGATCGTACACAGGATAATACAGATAATAGACCATGCGCAGAGCCATTCTACTGGCATACAAGTAGACGGAGTCAATGAAAGCGATATTAACGGGGCTATTGTTTTGAGACCGACACATGTGATATTAAATCCTATTCTACATTTTTATCGTATACATACGACACATAAGACTACTTAGTAAAATATAATTTTAAATATGTACAACGTATCAAGTATACATATGACACGCAATATCAGGCTCGAAGGAAGGACCATTGTAATTGACCGAAAACCATACTGTAAGTGCCCTGTCCATTCCCACTCTAGCTGCGCCCTTCGGTACGAACAAACTTGAACGTTGAAGGATTAATAATTACCGAGCAGATACAGTCCTGACTACTGGAGAAAGGCCGGCTGTCTGGACGGCAAGCGCAGCAGTGGCGACGCTGGCAGCGATCTATCGCGACGCTATGCCTTAATAGCTATTATATCAATTCGGTATAAAGATGCTTATCTGAAAGATCGATGAATCTTGCAAACGTCTCCGAAACGAACGTCGTCTACCCATCTTTACAGATGTTTTAGCGATTGTCTTTACATAAGCTATAAGTTAACCCTTGCCAGTCGTGAAGCTTGTTGGCGGAAACGGGGCTTGAAATATAGTACGCACGCATCTTCTGATTGCGTTAATCGGCAAGGTTCTCCTTAGAGATTGACGAGCGTTACATGACGTCGCAAAGTTTACAGGGAAAGTCAACCTGAGCACAAAAACGAGGCTCATTGCCTAATTTGGAATTCTATCGAAAAACAAACACGCTCACTGATCTAAACACCGTCCGAAATAAACGAAACGGTTATGCCAGAAACAATGTACCAGCGAAGTTATTTGTAGCCCAATGAAAATTATGAAAGAAGGCTTCTTTCACATAGAATAGATTTGTAATGTTCCGCTTTAGAAAAAGACATCGCATTTGAAGTCAGATCGTTAATATTTTGTCAATAAAGGTATGGTTTGCTGCCTCAGAATGGTATACAATCACATTTTTTACGCTACCATTATTGCTAAATGGCCTAAGAGGGTAGCCTAAGGCCAGGGTAAATAGCTTAAGGCACCAAAGGTACAAGGAACAAACGACCATCTTAGTCAGCTTAGCTTGAATACCATTTTAGCCCTACTCAGCCCCTATAAATGAGCGAGTTCTCGTCTTCCTAGGTTTACTTGACCTGAGACACAAAACTAGTTTTTGCGATGCAACCCCCGTTCTACATTGCTTGTTTGTCTTGAAGCTTTACTGAAAGATTACGTCCAGTACTGCTTAACCGCAGCTGTCTAATAATGCGGCATCCATGTTAGATTCCTCGGCAAAAAAAATGTCGCTTTTATTATTACTTATGCTAAGTATGTATATTTCACTCAAGGATGGCTTATAAAGCGTTCTACAATATCACTAATAAGTCACTTTATTTTTCGCGTAATACCCATCGCACGAGGCCTTCGTTTTGTGTTCGCCGCCACACTAAATGCACTCGTATTCAAGATTGAAAATGTGGGAGAAAAGGCTTGTGCGCCTATATCTGCTGCTGCCTGAAGCTCAAATATCCACTGAACACTTACCACATTTAATCCTGCAGATCGTTGTTTACCATGATCACGATATAGATCAGACAGCTTAATCAAATATATGGACCAGCTATTTTCTCGAGCAAGCTTTTCAAGTCGATCCAGCTATCGTCTTGTCGGTTATCGTATATAGGTAACAGTGAATTGGGTGATCGAGATATAATCTCAAGACGCTGGCTAAGGGCTTTTTGATTGGTGGGAAGAAAAGTGGGCCCGACTTATACCGTTTATAGACTTCTGCAACAAGCCAGCTATGTCTGTCTACTTGACGGGCATGTTCTTTGATTGATCCATTCGTTCACTGTGGCCTATATCTAGTAAAGTTCACGCGCTTGTTTACAATGTCTATCTCAATGTCTAGGCGCTTTGGATTAGGCTGGTGGAAAAGTGAAGTATACGCCTAGATGGTATGTATTGGCATCACTCACATACGGATTTCTTTGCCTTACAATGCTTGCTTGAAAATGCGCTAACCTAAACATGAATATATACCCTTAACGAAATTCTGCTGTGGTGAGTAGGTAACCCAATAAGAAGCTACAAATTGGGATTGTCGAGTATCATCTGTGATAAAAGGCGCTGTTTCATATTTAGGAAGAAGCAAAAATAAGCTTATAGTTTAGCCGACAGTAATTCACATCGAGAAACGATTTGCAAATTGTGGGTACTGCACAATTTATTACTCTACCATAATGGTGATGTAATAGTGGTCAGTGCTCAGGGGTCTACTTCAATTCACGGTTTTATGGAGCGTTCTATTTAATTTTTGTTCTGCGTTGCCATGGCAAGCATCTTTGTAAATCACATATCTACCTAAACCGACTCTCGGGTTTAGACCAACATAGGTTTATCAGAAAGAAATCAACCTGCATTCAAGTGCTAGGGGTAGCCCACGATTCAGTACACGCCAAAAACGATTACGCTGCACTCCAGCAGGGTGATTTTGATTCTTTCCATGCATTTTACAGTGAATCACGGCCTATTAAGCTTAAGGGTTTAGTTATGCATGTGCTCTTGGTATATAGGCCCCAGAACTATAAACTTATGTTGCCTTTCTCACGATTGGCTTATTCAAAGTGAAAATTCAGCACTCCCTGTTAGCCTCTGCAAAGCCTTCGTCCGGAGTCCCGAAACGCATTTCTCTTGGCCTCCTACACATTTTATTGGGTTTTCAAGCTCCTATTCGGAAACGTCCCTACCAGACTAAACGTAACACCAATGACCTTAAAACTTATTTCGAGATGAATAGGACAGCAGGTGTACTTACCGTCTCAGAGCCGGCTGTATAAGTTGCATCCTGGATGAAAAGACAAAATGATGTCATCTACGTCAAATAATACCATTGATTTTCTAGACGACGATCAGAAGCCGTGTGTACTGGATATAAACATTTATTTATTATCAAGTTGAGAACTCTGTTAAATGTTTAAAAGCTGCATCATGACTATGCAATTTTACTCTGAACTCTTATTTTATATATATATATATATATATATATATAGATTTTTAGGTTTTACTTGAACCTTTATCACGCCTTGCTTATTCCTGAATGTTACATTGCTCAGAAGACCGGCCCCCATTTCATCATAAGAACATAAGAACACCTTACAAGGTGTTCATGATAACTTTCTATCGTGGAAATATGGTCTTGTGTAAATCTATTGAACTGCAAAACATTGCATCTCTTCACGAACCAATAGTCTGCGAATGCTCCGCAAACTGCGCAAACATAACTTTCTTAGTAGCTTCTCTGAAATTTATTTTGTTTTGTTTTAGAAGAAGCCACTCAACACAAAATGGTTTCCTGGGTTCCTGGAGTGACAAGATTATGGCCGCCCTTATATTCTAACTAGTATGCAAACCCCTTGAATGAAAGAGACCTTCTCATGTTGGTAGTTATACAGAATAAACTTCTGTGATTGTTTTAAATGTTTTGCATTTTACGTACAGACGGCATATTCCCTGCACGAAACCTGATTACGCCCAGCCTTGAATCTAGACCATTTCACGTGTCCTCAAGTTTGATAGGAAAATGCGATAGTGCTGCGTCATCTTTATATTATTACAGATTGCTTTATAAAATACCAGTCATCGTGAAGTAAGACGTTTCAGTATACGGACCTTTACGGGTCATCATATTTACGCGCTCTTTAAAAGATAACCGTCTACGTCGCCCATTTATGTACATATATCAGCTAATTACCCGCAATTCGCGGTGTGAAATACCACTTCCGCGGTATATACGCTACCCAAGCGATTACGGCCATATAGTCTACAGGTATAGTATCATTTGCTAGATCTATTCGTTGCACGCCATGAAGTAGCACGCATAAGGAAGAGAGACAACTATAGTAGACAATGGCAAAAAGCAGGAGGCATGTATTTTGAAACAGTACAGTATTCAACTATTGAAAGCACAAAGATGGAGGGGTTAATTGTGTTACCACTACAGGGTAGCCCCAACGCATTCGGAATCCGTCATATACACTTTCGAGCGCCGTGCATCGGCGCGCCTATACGGAACGAACAATACGGTTCTATCTGTTTTCTCTGGGGATTTTTACTGCTGGAGAAGGCCACTCAACCTCGAAGACATCTATCGGAGATGTATGCCAGTGGCTGTCCCTGAGAAAGCCTGTCACTTCCTGTTCCGTTGTTCAGCTTAGCACACGTCACGGAAGCTTTTTTCGCCGGCCAGTGTTGAACGCCGCACAAAACTACCTCATAGTATGGTGAGGTAGCGTGATGGTACGTCGGAACATTCTCAACCGCGCAAAAGAACCCGAGGCCCGGTTCGCAACGACATAAAAGTTCAACAGCAGTGGATGAAGAAAGGTTTATGGAGCACGAGCACACGCTGACATCGACAGACAGTCGTATGAAACGAACATAACCCTCTATCACAAGTCACCATTATCAAAATTTTTCCTCAAGTGGTACAGCGCGACCTGCAGCAACTATATTTTTGAATCCATTTGTTTGCGTTAAGAGAAGTCGCGCCGCTCTCTACTATCCGCTTTCAAGCGAGCTCCTTGATCTCGCCTGTCATCGTTGTTGGCGACCCAATCTTCGTTCAACCGTACTCGCTAACCTTCTCAGGCGACGTCCATTCGACACCAGCACGCCACATCAAACCTTGAAATCCTTTACTAAAATGATATTGTGAATCGATCAGTTTGAGCTCTCGGTTTGGAGCCGTTTGCGACGAAAATACCACTCGGGCGAAGAACATCAACACCGATTCGAATGGCATAGCGAGGTTTCGGAAGACTTCATGCCGTGTGACAGGAGCGTTACGACTTGAAGGAAAAACGAACGAGTTGAAATAATCAATCATCATACAACCCAATTGTAAAGGATCGTTTGATCTTGCTGCATTTGATCTGTATATTCTTTTAGGTTTAGGCCAAATCGCCGTCGTCGTTGTAAAAGAAAACTACGGCCTGCTAAGTCCATTCTGTCGGCTATTCGTTTCCACGTTCACCGTCAGATGAAGAGATTGATACTATCAAACCCGTAGTTTTTCGGATGCGTCCGATTCCTGCAGATTTGCTGCGCATGATAAATGTTACTACAACCGTTCTTTTACTATATTCGGTTTCGTATGAATTGAACTGAAAATTCTAGGGTTTTTTTTTTTTTTTTTTTTTTTTTTTTAAATAACTTGAGGTGCACTTGAGGCAAGAGTTTGATTATTTTGTCTTCGCATATGAGTAACTTGAACATAGCAAAACTTTTTTTTGATAGCTCGACTTGTCTCTAACGGTTAACTTGAAACCGAATCGTTTAAGCTTTTCATATCAAACACGGCGACTATGAACGAATGCCCTTGATTCTTACCCCACACCTGATGATACTGCTGAATATACTGTGCAAGAAAACGCTGCATTTGTATATATATACACTTCGTCATACATAGATCTTCTGCTACCTCTTAATTATACACACTCAAACAAGTAGTGACTTAAATAAATATTAGTAATCATGCAACGTGAGGTGTGACGTCTTCGACGGTAAACGACTACTCATATATGATGTATTATAAAACGTTGCATAATTGCTATCATACGCAAGCTACATCGTTTACCAGTCACTTCTTGCTATTCAGCATGAATGGCTTAAATGGCAGCAGAGATAATTGGCTTCTCCTCTTCCCCTTTGTTCATACTTGATTCCAGAATAGGCCGCCGATATTTGCTTATTCATAGAAGATCGGGCCGATGTGAGACAGGGAACGAACGAAACAAACGGACAGATTGTGGGCATTGTCTGCGAGCCATTCAAGTTCAATAGTAACATCAAACGTAAAGCTCGAACGTAAAACGTAGGACTATCTCCTACGTTTTACGTTCGAGTTTTGCCCGCTGACTTGCACATAACTTTACCGCACATAAGACTGCGCGATAGGTCGGCGTCGGTCCGCCTATCATCGTGGAAGGTCAGCTTGGCATTCTGCCTAGGGTAGTGTCCAAGGGTTAGGGAGTTAGGACCGTAAATAACTTCAGGCATTGGCATTATACGACTACACAGATGCTACGGCCAGCCAGACACGTCAGCATATTCTAGTTATGTCATCGTATATCTGATATATTTAGATGAAGCACTAAATACTGAAGCGTTGATCTAATGTAGTTATATTGTTCTAACAGCTCATGTTCACTATAACAGGTTGTTTTAGCTACACATGTTAAATCGACTTAACAGATTCGATAGATGCGTTAGACTTTTTGTACCTAATTCATATAATAATAATAACGTATATGTTGCTTCTGAGGGTGGTAAATTATCACAGAATATTCCTCGTCCTAGAACCTCGTCATCGTCTTGTCCAAATTTCCGACGACGTCTCTTATCAAAACATTGGTCCATCTAGGCTTTATTGTCGCACTTAAATGGACAATGAATTTATTGGGAAAAAGCACGAGTTCGTCGATCAACCATTTTTTTTCAAATTTTTTTTTAATCCTTCCTTACTACAATAGGAACGCCATTGAGCTTTTAGGCAGAATTCGTTGTGTTTTGGCTATGGTTTCGATCGGATCACGATAATCACCTCGATGAGCAAAATACGTTTGCCACGCATTATGCCACACCCTTAGAAGCGGCCCTGCTTAAAATAGCATACAATTAATGCTGAATCAGACAATTGAGCTTACTTTTCAGTTCTACTTAAGCTTACATGTTTCAAGTCTTATGTATAGTAGAGCCGTTAGCAATTCTACCAGGCGGTTGGGTAGCACCGCGATACGAAGTGTGCCCACAGTAGGATTCCAACCCAGACTGCTACGTGTCTTTCAAGGTCAACAGGCCAATACGTCATCACCAGACCTAACCTTGGCGAAGATGGTTTATTAGTTCGAAGCGCAAGGTTCTTTCGAGTGGTGGGCCGATTATACATTCGGTTTGAAGCTAAAAACGATATTATCGGAAGAGTTCAGACTTCGACGGTTCCACAGAATAACTCCTGGTAATGACCATGACATAGCACACGTATTCGACGATTCATAATGCTACTGGACCTACCTCTTGCATACGCTAAGATCGATGAATTCGATCTAACGAAAGAATCTTCTAGTCTGGGTACAAAATCATTCCAGAGATAGGGCAATTACGGATATTGCATTTAAAAGACCTTTTCACAAGCTTGGTATAACAGTTCCCTTTTTCCATAAGTCAAACCACTGACAAGAACTTAACATTTCTTGACCTTATACACCCGACCTAATATAACGGCGAGAACGTTTACGAATGTTTCCTCCCAATTCTTTTTTATAAATCTTAGGAAACTTAATGTCTAATTAATGATCGCCAACGTGGTTGTGTGTTTTCACTAAAACAGAGAGCTCTTCTAGTGTTTTACACGATGCTTTTGACGGTAAGGCAGATCTTCTAGCCGGAAACAGTCTCCCGACTCGTGTTGGTTCGCTAATTTAGATAATAGCTTTTTCACCCCACCACTTGTCGATATGTAGTTCACGCACACGCGTAACTGCTACAACAGAGCTACCATTTCTTATTAAATTATTTTTGAACTACGCGTCGCTAACAGATAAAATTGGGGGATAATATACCCCTTTCGCCTTCAGAAACTTGCGAGTGAAAGGCGGTTGAGTTTACTCCAGAAGGAATAAGTTCAGAAGGAAGAACATTTGTTAGTTACGAAAACCTGCGAATACATTAGGCAAGTGCAAAAGCAAGTAAATAGCGCAAATATGTCAAGATTGGAGTGTTGAATACCGGCGAGAAGGTAACTTGATGTCAGGACCGTAAGGATAAAAATGCATTGTCGCAATCGGGAAAATTATTCACAAAAGGAAAACTTAGAGTCTCATGGCTCTGTAAGCTAAAGCTGGTATTTTACATGTAACGTCTTACAGATTTATTACCCAAGTACCGAAAATGCCGAGCTGACTAAAACTCGGCTTTGCGAATTAACTTCAGATAAGCTAAGAATGCGTTTGGTGTCTTTCACGTGCAATTTTCAGAAGTTTAATTAACAAAAAACCTGCCTAGAGTACACGGTCGCCATGGACCAGGCATGGTTCAATTTCTGTTGCCAGCTGGAGAGTAACCAGTGGGTCGCCCTCGAGGGAAATTGACTTCGGTGGCAGTTTCAAGTAAGTTTGGACGTAAAGTGATAATAGTGATAGCAGGAGCACCTGTTACTATAAGGTACTCATCGAAAATGAAGCAGTGAATGCGGCCCGCTTCAAGAGACTCATGTGTAGTTAGTACAGTCATCGTCTACATAATATCCTGAGTTATACATGTCTTCGCAAATGAAGCAGACATTTCACGAAGCATCCATGAATGCCTTGGTTTTTTAGGGTATGCCATCGCTATTTTAATTTTGAGGACGCACCGAAACACACAGAGGAAAGTTCCAGTAACGAAGCTTCGAAGTTCCAGTAACGAAAAAGAGACGACACGAATGTCACCCATCCAGCGTCCGTACCGCGACAAAGGGAAATATTCGTAGCGACTGTCGTGAAAGCGAAACGGATGATTCTTTTGAAGATTACCGGTTCACCATTTACAGCCTCAACTGTTCGCAAAGACGGAGGACACGGCAGCAGACGCAGAGCAGAGAAATGGATACGCTCTTCTTTACTATCATTTTTTCAGTCTCCTGTACTTACGCAGAATTGTTTTTCTAGACAATGTGGCTACCTCTTTCATTTCGTTGATAAAAATGAACAGTTAGTAATAACAATAATAGCACCCAGAAAGGCTAGCAGTCGAGAAAACTTGGCCCATAAAGGTTTCTCCATGTGGTATAGAGCTAGCTACAAGTATCAAGCACATGTATGCTTGTCGCCCCGAAATAAAACCAAAAAGAAGAACACCTCTCCATAGAAACTCCATGCTCGACTGACCTAATAGAAGTGCTCACTTGTTTTAACGATAATTAAACTGGGATATGAATGCTTAAAACTTTTGTTGCTACTGCTCTATCAGAGGAAGGGGTACATAATCGGTTGGAAGCAGGTTGGAGCGGAATGAGGGCGGGAAATCGAACAACAGGGGCGTCGGCCGACATTTAAAGACGTGGCAGTACCTATCTGAATGTCGGCACTCTATCGGCGATCCTAGTGCCGATGGTGGCGGCAGACCCGTTCCTGTCCTGAAAGTAGACACGTAGCACCGCTGTTCGATATTCGGTAGAAAGTTCCAGCAGACGAATGCTACAGATTAAAAAAAAAACAGGATTACAATCGAATGCATTCGATATTTGTAATTACATTGGCTGGACCGAGACTGAGAGCGGTGGCTGCATTGAATTAGCATAGGGTATGTATATGCGTACTGATATCTAATCTATGTCGAACCTAGGTTGATGAAAACTATTATTTCAACACATTACCATAGAACAGATGACGTCAGAGCTATGTTCCAGGATGGTGTGATTGATAGTTTTTATCGTTTGCAAAATAGACCTAAGATGCCATATCAAAATAGGTTGGTTGTTAACCGGACGCTGCCTATTATCAAGGATTTTTATACAGCTTATTGGCCTGAGGCCGAAAGCATAGTGCAGTTACCGGCGTATTATTGTGGTACGCAGGCGTAGTCCTTTTCTAAAGCATCAATTTTTATCACTATCTGACCTTTTGGAATTATCGCACGTCACAGAGTAGCCGTAGTTGCCTCAGCGAATTGAAAATTGTAGTAAACGTTTCGAATCAGGTACGCTTTACTGAAATCCTCATGACTGATATGCGGGAAGTCGTTTCGAATAGAGTACCCTACATATTGTATACCGATGGCTCAACTATTTCTATGTTAATTGTAAATAAACAGCGTATGCTCGTATGGTAAACTGTATGAATGAAACAACATGCAGACTTCGCGGCTGTATGCAGTGATGACATCTGCAGGGAGCACTCTGGGATGCCCATGATCGAGGCCGTTATTTTTTACCTAGCTTACCTAGGCTGCTTCTAGATTTTTTTTGCCATTTTACTCATACAGGAACGTTTCTGCTATAAGAAAAGTACTAGTTACCGTATGATCAATGCCCGTCCTTTAATTACTTTTCTTGAGCATCTTGAGTCGCGTTATAACGACAAACGGATTTGTTTATTTGTACGATGTTTTTTTAACCTTCAAACAATTTCTCCTCTGTCTTACCATAGGATTTCGGGCTTCAGTGTCAAGCAATCGGTAGTGCTAGTTTTTAAGACTCTTGTAATTTTCAACTCTATGTTTACTTAGCAACGTGGGCGAACCTGTCCCTATGGCCGCATGCTGCTTGGTAGCTGGGTGATAGGGCAAGCGTCAAGAGTGCGCTATTTTTCAGCTGAAATATTCATTGCACGAGTACGTTATGGATTTCTAGGGAAGGGGAAGAGTTTGGTTGAACAAAGGGCAGCGGGGTAAGAAATGACAAGGGATAGTAAGAAACAAAAAACACATATGCACGAAATATATTCATTAACAATCGACACACGACTGCTACGTCTACTAAAGGAATCTTTAGTAATATCGTTGTATCGTATATTGTGTAACATGATTTCTATGCGACCTGATAGCGGCCATTGTTGTAACTATACATCTGAGTAACAAGCACTCATTGAATAAGGGGAAAATTTGATCTCCAGAAAGGGCAGTTCGCGGTTTTTCTAATATCGAAAATAGCAAAACAGTACAGAGTGTATGAAAAAAACTATGTGCCTACGCGTAGTTTCGAAAACTGTTAGATATCATTAAACTATTTATGCATAAAAAATAACCTGGTCCTAGACACTATTTGGCCGCACCGTGTATTGTCTAAGGGGCTTAGATATATGTATAAGGTAAGCCAACCAAGCCTCGTATCTGGGTATTTACTTCGATAGAATGCAGCTTACGCCGGCATTTCGAATCGCAGAAGACACGAACTTCGATTAGCTTTAATATTAAATTTGCTGCAGTTTGTTAGCCACAGCAACCCAAAAAACATCGAAAACGTTTAGATGCCACTTTTATTTCATCAAGCAGTTTTCGCTACTGAATGAGGACCTCATTTCTGCTTGGAGCGCGTATCGGCACCGCGGTCCACCGTTCTTTCCCATTTTTCCGCCCCACCGACTTAGGCCCATAATTGAATGCCGGATTTCCAAAAAAAAAAAAAATAAGAACATTGTGTTTTGCGAATAAAAATGAGAAAGCGTTCAAATCGTCAGAAAACGTGATATTGTTCTAATTTTTCAACTTGGACAGCATCGATCAATTTTTCCCGTTTGATACCGTCAATTTAATGTGATTAGACCGCACGGTAAGGCAAACTGAAAGCGATGCTGACTGACTCGGTTGTGTTGTTAAAGCATTCAAATATAGTATTAGCAATTATCTATTGATATTGCCCACCGTCAGGCAAATTACTGCGAAATTATTGGGAGACTAAAAGCAAAAAGACAAATGATAAAAGCCTTCTCGTGGCGATAATTGTGTCGGGTTTTATGCTACAACATACATCTTTTCCATTCTGAGTCCTGTTTTCCTTTCAGCCTCTCAACAACAAAATAATGATTTCCTTTTCTAAGAATGAATATTCTAAAGAAGGTTGATTCTGGATATTAATTTGCATCTGCTCAGAAAGGAAGGAGACGACGCTCTCTAGGAACGTCCCAGCTGGTCATCATCACTCGAAGGCTTGAGGGGTCTCGTTTGCAGGACCGACGCAGCCATGCAGTAGCTCAGCCACGTACCGCTTAGGCCCATGCGAAATGGTTTTTACAAGGGAAAAAGCAGGTTTCTCGATTCATAGCTGCTCGAGCATAGCTGTAAAAGACCTGCACAGCGGATGTCTTCCAAGGCGTTCTCTGACTAATTCAGATGGCTCTGGAAGCAGCACTCTCTGTTTCAAATAGAGGAAATAAATAATGAAGGAATTTCCCACTATATGATTCTCATGACATGTAATGGCTTACATTGTCTTGTTAAGGGCAACCCAGTAGAATCCCTCCAACCTATAAACCGGTACTAGCAACGGCTGTTCAGCAAGATCGGTGTAAAAAAACACATTACACAGTTGCTAAAAATGGCCCGTGACTATTATCCTCTCAGATGGTCTGTATACGTACACGCTGAACCGAAAACTTCGAACAAAAAAACTCAACAGTTAGATCATTGTGTGCGGCACACGTTTATACTACGAAGTGCATGGCCTGCCTGCACAGTTATTTGCCCCACAAAACATGTATACCACTAACTTCTTAGCATTAGCATGGGCAAAGAATATTAATGGCCTCGTCTGCAATGCTGATGCTAAAAATCACTAGTATTACTAGAACTTTTTCAGGACGCCATGTACCAGCTGGTAAAGAAGAGACAACTGAAAATATGGGTCCGTATCAATCTTCCTATACATTGGATTGGACACGGCATGTCTGAATTCGTTTTTTTTGCACACTTTACGCTAAAAAAAAAAAAAAAACAAGGACAGGTGCGTCCGGTATCTATATTAGTGCTATCTACCCCCAATAGACAAATACGTTTTCCGATCTGAAATGCCCTATTCGTCAATCAAGTGGGAGGATCTGGATTTTGTATGAGTAACGTAAAAAAACCTGTTTATGCGATGAATGACAACTTGTAACATTTAGAATATCGCTTTTCGAGTCATTGCCGATATTTATTTTGATTTGTCTGTTCATCTATCTACGTTTATGATCGTGTCAAGAACGTCAGACCCATGCAACTAACTAATATCGGTGCAACATATACAAATATCATATATGACTCGCAGCTTCTTCTACATTAGGAGTAGATACATACGTCACCCAACTGTCAACAAGACAAATTTACCTTGCTACTCTAATTAAAAACGTTCTATACTAGCTAAGCCGACAGTATAAATAGATATAAAAATTTACATTGTACTTTTATTAGATCCTGATGTACTCAGTAGCGTTTCAGTGTACTCGAACGGCTGGAACGAACACGCTTGTCCATGCGCCTTTTACTTACAATTGGATTTTATTTTATTCAGGTTTGACAGATGGAACTATTTTCGTAGGCCTTCATCGAATTGCAAGGCATCTGTTCATATCGATAGCAGCCATAGTAGTTAGAGAAATAATCATAATACTAATACTGTTGGCGATGAAAGAAGCGGAATGGTATCGCATTATACGGAAAGCTTTGCTTTTGAGACAAATATCTTTAAAGAGATGGCTGAAATGGAAAGTATTGGCCGCGGCGTTGGTCTACTTTAGATTCTGGTTCTTTTTTTTTAGCTAGCACATTCGAGCAGCTCTATCATGCAGAACTAGAAAGCGACCCGTCACAGGTCTTCAAGCATGGCTTGGAGCTTACTAAGCTTTCTCTAAACGATAATGGTTCGATAACGGCAAGGAAACATATAGGTTACAAGTAGTCAAATGCTTGTAGTTTAAGTAAGGTCTGCTTCGCTTTTCGTTGCTGAATCAGCTTGGTAGTCAGATGGAGTCAGTCCAACAAATAAAAATAGGTTATAGGATTCAGGCGACCTTTCTTATTATAGCACTCAGATATGGTCATGCCTGAATAAAAATGACAAGCTTAATTGCATCTTCACTTTGGGCCCATTAGACATTTCACTTTATCAACACAGTCAGTCTTCTTCTAGCATATGAAAGGTGTGTATATATAAGAGCTTTACATTTCATACTTCAGGTCTATAGTGGGCCTTGTTGTATCATCCTGTCATCTGTCTGTGCAGCCTAAAACAAATTCTCGTAACAAACTTCAGGTTGTCGAAATGATGGTAATAGGCTTTGAAAACTACTAAAATTTCTGCAATTGTTACTAGGGAGGACGTGTTTTTTTTTTTTTTTTAGATTTGACAGTTAAATAATTAGCTACACAGATACTGGTTACAGAGATGTACCTATACGCTGTTTATGAGACGTCGTGCACTTGCAAACTGCACATTAATTATATTATAATACTAGATAATAAACGTGTAGCTAAGTTACTTTAAAGACATACAGGTCAGGTCATATGGGTCGTGACGGGTCGGCGTCACTGCTTATGCGCTAACAGCCTTTATTCAGACTTACGATACGGTGCCTTGAAGACGGGTGAAATTCTTGTAAATGATCACTTTATATTTGTTACGATAAAAAACGCACATATAAAACACCACCTTCAAAAACAGCTATTTACGACGCAAAATGCACTATCTGCTTGCTCTGAAATTGTTCTGAAAACGCTTTAGTAATCGACCACTTATGAAAAAAACAAGTTGATGAAGTTACTTCGGAAGTTACGTAAAGCTATGGCATCACCAACGAAATAAACATCGTTAAAATGCTCAATATTTGGGTGTGACACGAATCTACATAAGCAAATTTACTCTATTATACTTAGATACGTAAAACTCGACGAAGTTGAACCGTTTATGAAGCACTTGATCACGGGTGACGGAAACTGGATGACGATAGTCACGTACAAAGAAGATCACTGTTAAAGCTAGGAAACGCTACACAGTCTACGGTAGAGCCTGGACCGATGCCTGTTATGTTTTAGAGGATTAGAAGACAACAATCGTGCATGATGGATTGCTGCATTCTAACAAAATGATCGAAGTCAACAACTGATAAGATTAAACTAGGCAATTACTAAAAATTGTGTAAAAAATTAAAACGAACAGAGAAGATGTCACCTTCTGCCATGGCCATGTCAGATCACATACAGGCCATAATTACCCGGCAAAGATCGAGAAAACTCTGATGATGGCGTCGCTGGTGGTTGGTGTTCATATAGTTTCCATAAGGGGATACGAAAATATCCGCCTTGTTTTTGCAGTAATAAGATTTTGGTGTTATGTCAAAGATTATTTACTACACTGCCCGGTAGAAGATTCCTCTAAACGGCAGTGCAGAATCTCCGTCGCAATCGATTCAGACTGCCTCAGGTTATGCACAACAATGCGATACGCTGAATCCATAACAAAACTCCAACATGCTATTCTTTCCATTAAATACTCATTGATATCGAAGGAATCTTGAAGTTCTTCCTACAGAGTGGTTGTAGGGTAGGTTTTCCAGGGCCATCAAATCAGCCCTTTACCTGTTGTACGCTCATTCTCTGATACAGTAACTATGGGGTTAAAAGAAATTTTAAAGCTAAATCGTAAAGGTGTTAAAAACATAACACTATACCTAATATAATATCTAATAGTTCTGTAAAATAGCATACTAAAATCTGAAGTAATGTTTGACGGCAGTATTGAAAACGTTTTGTTTGGTAAATTATTAGAATTGAACGGAAAGCGTCCCCTACCGCGCACAATTACTTCATTCACGTAAACACTAATATCCTACAGTCGTTAGTTCCCCTCGTACGGCAAACGCAAAAAACATATTTTCCGAGTAGTCGCACATTGCGGCGCCACTACGTCGACCCCTTAGATACAACATCAGTATGAATGCAGATGTATATAAAGACGTTATCAAAGTTCAGTAAAAACATCCCTAGAACTATTGTTCTTTATTGATATTTAACAAGAACATATACGATTAGCTATAAAATAGTGCAGCCAACAATAGACGTTGGTTATGGGCCTGCTTTTTCTAGTGTCCTTTTCGTTCCTACTTTATGGACAGGCATAAAGTATGCAACATATATTTTGACTGATGACACGATCACAGCGATAAATGGACGATACTGGCAAAACAACACTATTCCATAAATTACAATTTTTCGGCGTATAATGTATTGATATGCGTCCGCAAAGCTTCGGGCACAAGGCAATAGCGTGACAATGCGACGAGCTGGAACGGATCTAAAACGGTAAACCACCTTAGAGAAACTGCAATTGGATATTGCTTTTTCCCGTTCTCTTCGAAAGAAGTTATTCTACAGAAAATGGATCGCATTGAAAACGGCGCATAGCAACGTCAGACACTATCGGAATGAATTATGCTAAATAAATTCCGGTATTTGTGCGCAAGTAAACTTACTTTATATGCCATTTTTTGTTCTAAGTTAAATATATTTTAAAGACAAAAAGGACAAAGGATTTCCGTTTGTGTACATCGTAATAGTAATTCTTTGTCGTTTCATTGCGATCTCACTCTTCATATGTACGGGCGCGTCTATATATTTGTTTCACACTGAAATCCATTGCTCGTTAAGTCATTCGCTCCGAAACCTGCGTCAACGATTCCTAATGATTCTGTTTTTTGATTATTTGCTCTCGGTTGGCTAGTTACGCCAACCTTCGCTGCGGAACAGCTGCGCAATGTAAAAGAGGTCCGCACCGAGTCCTGCAGACTATTAGTCCCTGCCCGGCAAGACTCTGTCTGAATCCAGACAGGAGATCTGTCCAGCAACCGCCGTAAGTTCTTAGGTTGATGGGTAAGGGGTTTGCAATTTGAAGGAACAGACAGCAAAGCTGGTAGCAGAGCTTTCGGCGGCCCGTAGAGACCCAACCAACGCCTTTCAAAAAACAAGAAAAAGATTTGATGAAAAGATGCGCCATTTACATCTCAAGTCGAACGAAGAAAAAGCTCGAGTCGCGTGACACGGCCAGACAAGACGAATTAGGTTCAGATTCTCGGTGTTTTGGGTTTCCATCAGACGGCTGGATAGCTCCCAGCACGAAGCCAACGTACGTAAGGAAACACGCTGTGGTTTAGGTTCGAACCCGAGCTTTTGTTTCACGCTGGAAGCCAGCCGTCTGGCGGAATGCTTAATGGCGATATAGGACGTAAAACTCGAACCATAGAGGTTTAGCCTAGGTAAAAGAAAGTATGGTGCTACAAATATAACTAACACCACGAGTACGTTATAAATATGGGTCAAACGATTGGTGATACAGCTTATACAAGCCGTTAGCCAAATACCTGCTAACTGGTATGTACTTCTTTACTACAGTAACAGTTGCAATTATCTAATGATAGTTAAATCGTAATTTTCTACAATGGAAAAAGGACTAGTAATTACTTTTCTTTCTAGTAAGATTGTGGAATGTTTGAATTTTTTTTTACCTATTTTATAAGCAATTGCCTATGTAGGCCCATTCCTAAGTCATGACCAGTGAAGAGCAACTGCATAGTACCAATATAGAGATTAGGGTAAATAATAAGAACTGCTAAAAAAATAATTTAGAAATCTAGTCAGTCTAATATAAATGGGTGAAGACTAAAACGTCCGTAAACGTGACAGAAACTGCTAAGAAGGCAGGAGGAACGAGTAGTTTAAGTAGGAGTATTGAAAGCCGAATGACTTATTATATTACTTTTTTTGCAATCCAACCGTGCCTAGAATGCTATTTGGCTGCATTTATCCACGTTTCTTCTAGCAGATAAACCCAGGAGTCCGGTGCCTTCAGCCGTATACGAGCATCACACCGTTTCCAGCAATAAACTGGTTGTCGTTTTTAATGACTCCTATGGAAGTGCATTCCAGCTAGACGCCTATTTGCTCACCTAGTAACCCAGGTGACTCGGTTGTTAAAAAATGTAGCCCACTTAAAATCTCTAGACACATATGCAGTCATTATTCTTTGATTCCACTGTTTTACATTATCTGATATATAAAGTTATATTAGCAATTTTCGGCATATAAGTTCTGTTATTCGACCAACGACTCGTTTGGATGAAACCGAATGGCTTATCGTAATAGCTACAATGGTATCACAAAGTGAAAATTCTTCATTTGCAGCTTTTTTACATAGCTTAACAAAAACCGTACACTAGAGCGGGTCGATATATGGGCACACTTTTCAAACACACATAGGCTCATCGTTGATATTTGGTTCCTGTGAAAAAAAAAAATAGGAAGACACTAATTGCAATATCTGTTTAGATCTGTGATGCAGGAGCATATTTCATACTGAGTTGTTCCTTAAGATATGATAAGTTAGGTAAACACCGCTAACACAACCAGCGGATCCTACGCACTACCCACGATCTAACACAATCAAGAACACAAAACAAAGATCGATCCGAACATCATATGCAGAACCTACAGGCCGATAAGCCTCTTATCTGGTACACATAACAATATTTTTCTTACGTCCTATCCTAGGTGTACACCTAGAAAACGCTCAAGAACTTGCTGCAGGCGGGCCTGCGCTCAGGTGCATATTACCCACAAATACACAGACGAACACATGCGCATTCAACAATAACGCCGTCTGCCTTCTGCTGCAACAACTCGGAGGCTCCATGACTATATATGCGCCATGCTTGTCTTTCTCCGTAAGTGGCAAGTGAGAAATTATATATTTAGACCGGCTGACTAGAAGCTCGCAAGTAAACTTTGTTAGCAAGCTTTCGTGAACACGGGAGCATTCATGGACTTCTCCACCAGTCACTTGTAGCTCTCACCGCAGCTCAAATGGCGGGCGTCGTACATAGGCCCGAGATGCTTGCCGAGATTTGCAAGTGGCCGCCACCGAGCCTGTATCGGAGAAGGTAGAAGGGGACAAGGAGGGGCTTAGTCCAGACTTGTTTCTGCTCCTACAGGCAGTCTAAGCTGAGTGGCCCGCTAATGTCGCTACAAATACACAGGGAAGTGCTTGCCGCGCTTCTATTCATAGCAGACTATTTCGACGGCATGTAACATTTACGTTGTGGTTAACCACAGCGGACCCTGGAAAGAAATAGAGTGAATATGCGAGACCAAAAAAAATACAAAACAATATGGAATGGCACGTAAGTTCAAATAAAATCCTTTCCCGACAGGCTAAGCACTGTTAAATAACAAAGCCTGAAAGAGAGCGGAAAATTCAATCATTGTATATATGTAACCATACATGTAGTTTAGTACGTGCCGACGGCCAGCCTTTAGATTGAGATCATTTATTCACGTGTTGAATTCGTTATATAAAAACAGCAACATCTAACGAATCTCGATTATCATTTTGTTAACATACTAATAATGTTGTGTTCAACTGTAAAAAAAACGTATAAAAAAAAAACAGATGTGAGAAGCGACAGATCGACCTAGCATAAATATATTGTGAATATTCAAGGTCGTATGACAATCTAGAACGCAGTGCCTAAAACAGACCTAATAGAAATAAAGCCAGGACTTTGGGCTCAGAAACCCTGTTAAAGCTACACCCATATTCGCGATGGCTCTGGCGAGCCTTTGAACACTTGGATGACATACAAGTGATTACATAACACCAAAAGAACCAACACTTGTTGATCTAGTAATGGGATCATTATAACTATACAGAGCATCGTCTCCAATATACACAAAAAAATAACAAGCATTAATAATAACATTGTTGAAAACAGATTTCAGAGTCGGTTCATTTCCCTAGAGGATGGTCAGAAATGAAGTGCACCACAGCGTTGAGTTCTGTCATTTATAAACGATATAAGATACGATGGTAGGCAGTTAGGACGGGATTACTAATCCAGACGCTTCCGTTAAGTACCGATGGGTTGAATGACTGATGGGTTGAATGGATTGAATGAATTACAGAGATCCGGCGGGCAATAAAACGTTGGGTAGCGACCATAGCTTTATGTTATGTATAAAAAAGTTAAGTGACGGGGAGGGTTTGTGCTACAGTGTCTGCGAAAGCCATATTAGTTCTTAGCTGGGATTTTAACTTTGCCCAAGAACTGTTCAGGTTGATCCGGAACAAAGCTTGATGGCTTCATTGTCATAATACGCCGGTTACCCCAGGTCTGCCTGATACTCCGTCTGTGAATAAGTAGCACAAAGTAATCTTCAACAAAACTAGGGAAAAACACCTCTCTATATATAGAGATTGCTTAGGGTATCTAATATACCCAAGTAGAAAGTAGTGGCAAACAAACGAAGAGAACAGCCGGTGTATTGTACATCTATTGCTCAATTGTATGGGTAATAAGATATGCGAACGAAAACCCAGATGAGAACCGAACAGCGCCGTAGGCATGTTTCACGCGTTAACTGGGTCAGTACTAACGCCAGTAGAAAAGGTTTCTGAGACATTATATGCGAGAAGAGTTGCTCACAAGGAAACAAAAACAGGAGAATAACATTGTTTCCCGTGTCCATGAGAATTTTATTAGCCGATTTATTCGAAGTCAGCTGTGCAAGATGTGCCCGTTTTTTAAGCACTAACTTTTTTCCTACTGATGATCTAAGGTGAATGTTACATGGCAATCCCAGCCAACGCTTAAGCGCAACGTTTCATTCTCTTGTTAAATCTCAAGTTCACGAAAATCCCAGGCTTAATTTCGAAAGTTCAATTCTTATCAGATTGGCGGACAGCCGCCTCAACCGAAGATCACTTCAAAAGATCGTTGGCAGGCTCACAGACGTATAAAAGGACAGAAAGATATGATTAGCCGATTTTTTACAGGTGACCGTAAAATTTGACTAAATAATGCCAGAGTTCACTCTTGATGTATAAGGTCAAAGGTAACAAAGCAGACGACACAATAGCAAAATGAAGATCCGAATATACATTACAAAGAAAAGTATAATACATTATTGATGGCTTGTGATTGTTGTTCAAGCTTAAACACGATGCAATGGGTATACGTACGTAACAGATGTTTTCTCCTTTGTACGTTACGATCGAAGGTGCATCGGTCAACATGTCGCTTAAGAAAGCAAGTATGCTACCCATTGCCACTGCCGCTAATTCAACATGTGTTTTAACGTTCTTTTTTATTTTTATCGAGAAGTTCAGAGCGCCATTTAGACCTGGACACATTGGAAGAGCTGTACGTATCTTCCTGACTGAAAACGCACACTCTATAGGGGCAGCCTGAGCATGGCCATGTGGATAGCGAAAATCGCCAGTCCCTCTTTTAGCAAATTTTTTGCAACAAAACACTGAAACTATTCATATGGAATTATTCGTATCCGTGTGACAGGAGGCGAAATGGGAGTCGGTTTAGAGAAGCCGATCATTTCTAGTTAGATTGATGCACTGCGACGTTTGATACCTACCGAGGTACGTGTTAGGATACAGGTGTATGGCGCACGCTGAGCATGCACGTATGTTTGTCTGTATATTGAAACAACTACTTCGAGGCTGCCGCCGTGCCCAGCAATTGCCGAACGCATGGAAAATAACCACTAGCGTAGTAAATAACCGTGATTGTATTATGATTAATTTTTTTAGTAGAAGATGATGAATGCTGAGTTTAGTCAGGTGAAATAACTATTGACGCTGATTCGCTTGTTTTTGTACGTGCCTGTTCTGGGCTCGTTTATTATTAGTATTACGATCATCCCATGGAGAATTCGTCCTAAAAATTGCGCCCTTCTACCAAAAACAGAGTTTTGCTTATAGAAGTACATTACATAGCCTTTAAATGCTCGATTCAATAACAGAAGAGACATTTTGACGACGGACGGAAAAAGCACGTGTCGTTTCAATTGGCCGTTCATTGGTTCGGAGCGAACAGTAACCTACGATATGTCCCGATAGTATATTTTTAAAAATGAAGGCTGACAACTATCCAAATAGCAGTATTATTATTGCTATAGGGGTGTCCACTTCTATGTATGGATGTACAGTAGATTCGGACTAGTAATAATTGATAAAAATACCGAACATAAAATTTGGCACAATAAATAAGTATATAGAAAAATAACCTATGTGAATTTTTGACCAATCTAGCTAGCACAGTTCAACACCAGTGTCACAAGTTGAACCGTTACGAGCCTAAGGTGTATAGCTATTTATATAAGGACGACGATGAGACAATTAAACAATTATTTTTGAGTAAGCAAAAAACTATACATTTCTCTGCTTATTAGAGGGCGGCAAATATCGTGAGACTAGAATACACGCGATAGAATGTGCCTTTATAAACATACGGTCCATATTTATTGAACATATACAGAGCATAGACGTAATCAAAGGTATGCAGCCCTCGGTAACTGCCATTAACGTAGGTAGATACCTTCGTAGGACACTGCGAATTTCTCAATCATCGCAGGCCACTGGCACTGCCTGAGATCTGTGAAATAACGGGGGAAGGACTAGACGCGGAGGCGGAGATAGCCGCCAGACATACAGATGTATTCATAGCAAATAGCTTCCATATAAAGCCAACAAAGGAGATGAACTTTTCGTGTGCGAGACAATGCGAATGTTGAAGGTCGACGTGGAACGTCCAACTCAACCGCCAGGTAAATAGAGTGCGCCGACAGGCACGTAATTAGCAAATCTTTTTTACACTCACTCTTTCCTCAGCGTATTTATGGTTGTGTCTATTTATTGCTATAGACGACATAGAAGATGCCGTCTGGCCAACCAGGAAGAAGATCTTCGTTTGACGGTTAGAGAGCTTTTTGTCAGATGTATCCGACAGTTGTAGTATAAAAATGAGAAGTGTTACAGCCTTTTTCGAACAGAAGAGGCAAGGCGCTTAGCGTTGAGTTAGTGTGAGAAACAGAGGAACAAATGTCTTTCTCCCCACGCCGCTTATGATATTCGCCACCCTTATCGTTGAAATATATGAGATACTTTGCGTTTTCTATTTTAGAGCCTGAATATAATGTCGTATTAATACTGAAATTGTGTAGCTGTAGCATAGTTAAAACATGTTTTCCTAGTTCTTCGTATTTTTTTTAGCTTTTTTTTTTTTTTTTTTTTAACCTTGTCGATAGAACCTATGTCATACCACTTTTCAGAAACTTCCTGTTAACAATCAACTATTAAGATAATTCATCCGAGTCAAGTTGTTGAAATTTTATAAGTAGATCGAAGGTAAATTTGACTATTTTGGTGTCGCAAATAATTTTTGTAGACCTTTCTCTCGCTATGATCAACTTTATTGCTTTGTTAATTAACAGTTCTTACAGGCATATAACTAAAACTTCGTTGCCGTACATCCCAGCAACAGATGCACTCCATAGCTCGGGGCGGCAGGTGGAGAGGCAGGCAAGCGCAAACCATGCTGTACTGTCGTTATCATTGGGAGCTTTTGGAAAATTGTTAATGAATATTTATTTCCATGGTTGGCCTTGTTCGCATTACCTATAGTTTGCTCACAACGCACGTCTCTTGCTAGGACAAACTCGACCGTCATAAGCCTTCGGAACACAGTAATCGTTACAACGGCAGCCTCGACAATAAGGACATTAACGATAGCGAAACTGAGTCAACAAGAGACAGCATCGTTGATGTGCTATAACAGAGCTGACGTTGGAAAGGATGGCAGCCGAAAAAGGGGGCGGTTGGTGTGGGACCAAGTAACAGAGGCAATGAAAACAGAGACGGCGACGGCCGTGGTCTCGGGAAGCCTTTGCCAAGCTGAGCAAACCGAACTCCTAATGCTGGATGTTGCCTCTCACCGGTTAAGCACTTGATTCTCTTGACAACCTAGGCCCGTCTTATGATCTTCTCTACTTCGGTTTAGGAAGTGCTCGTTTTGCTGCACATAGTGTGCGCACCCACAAAGCACATCGTTGGGTGCCGTCAGATGCTAATGCGTCAAAGACCGCTGGCCGGGAACCTGCTAAGCCGATAGGTAAGAATTTTTTATAGTACTAGATGTATTATATGTATCAATAGTTTATGCGTGGCATTCAGCTGGCATGAAGGGAAACGGCGTAGGTGACAACGCTAATATCTGAGACCTATCTTCATGGGTATTGTAAGAGCGCCCGTAAACGTTATCAGGTTAAAATTAGTTACGAATTCTCTGATATAGAACCTTCATTTATCCTTGACATAGAGAAGATGTTCGTGTTTGCACACCTTGACTTGCTGAACGAATCATGGCTATTATTGTTGATTTGAAGAATTGACAGTCGGTCTGCCTAAGTAACCGATGGGCAAATCTTAATTAGCCCGTGTTAAGGTATATCAACACGAGCCCATTGGCTAACACAGTCATTAGCATCACGTCCGTTCTACTGAAGACTGACGAAGTCAAAGAACAACTAGCCCGAACGTCAATCTTAAAATACCGAACTACATTCTATTATCAGTTGACGGTCCACACTAAACATGCCAACTCACGCTAGAGAAGCATGTAATGAATGCAATGTAATGAAGAACAATAAACACATACTCACCATACTGTCACTAGCAGTGAAGTTTCACTTCAGTCAAATAGAACTGAATTAAATTCTACAGGAATAGAACGAGGTCAAAATTAGAATCAGGCAAAATTGCAAACCTACTCACCACGAAATAATATACGTTTTTATTTGCATTTAGGCGGATGTTTAAGTAGGTATAGATGGATATAGGCGGTAGGTAGTAGGGACATTTTTCGGCAAAGCGTTAAGGCTAGAAGAAAAAGGCTACCGATGCTAACGGCTAGATCCTGCATCGGCTCTTGTTGCTCAACTAAAATCTGTCCGTTTTTCATGGATGAGTAAGGCTTTCCACCTTTCGCGCACACAAAGTCAGCCAAATGGTCGGGCAGGACGCGAGAAGCGGAGACTTTTTACTGCTGGGGTCACTTGCAGGCGCAACTCCTCGGATTTGGAAGAACGGCAAATCATTCACACACATTTCTGTTTACACTGCTTAAAACGGAAAAAAAAAACATACAGAAGCTGAAATACTATGAAAAATAAATAGAAGGGCACCGAGATTCGCAGATGACGAGATGCTCATGATGAAAATCTTTTCAGTCAACGCACAATTCTACGGGTGCATACCACTATAATTGGGAAGACCGTAGCCGCGCATGATTTGAGCAGTAACGGTTTCATGCGCAGAGAAAAATAGGATACCGTCCACACCGGCCCCGCGCGATCGTCGGCATTTGATCCACCCCATACGCGTTTAGGTGGAATACGTAACATTAAAAAAGTATAGCAGCTTCGAATCGGGTAAAGCTGATTGCATAACGACAATGACAGAGGTTAGAATTTAACTTATTTGGCATCATTTTCCAAAGTTAATTTTTTTTTCAAACAATATGAAACTTGAAAAAAACGAACGCTGCTGCTGGGTATCGTTTCACGACAGACTATTGCTTTTAACAAATGACTGAACAACAGGATTTAGCTTCTGCCGAGAAAACTCCCAGGTATCACGCAACCCTTAAGGAAACCAAACGCTTTTTGTTATTATCGAACTTCAGACTATAGCCTATTAGGAAAAAGTTAACTAAAGACGTAGCTTTAGCTCACCGTAGACCAACCGTATGCACCGAAGGAGCCTCTTTCACAGCCTAGAACAATCCTATCATCTTTTTATTTCGTTGAGCGTGTAAATGCTAATAGGAAGTTGGATGAATTCAAATTTTTCTTGCATTTAGTATTCTCAATCAAAATAGTACTTTAATGTTTTACTTTTTGTTACGGTAACGCCTTTATCAATAATGTTAAACGGGGTACAATCGAAGTATGTGATATAGTCAATGCTGCTCCGTTTTTGATTACTATTAGAAAAATTGACCAACTGTTTCCTTATGTTACCTCATGAATAGTCGTTCTCCGTTAGTGTTGCGGCTGAACGACTTCGCTTTTCGAAAAAAAAAGGTGTCCAAGACCTATGAAACGATCGGGCCGTTTTCCGTGTGACGACCTTTGCAACGCGCTCATTGTCACCCGGTCTCCATTAACGGCTTCAGGAATCGTATCAATTTACCGATTGGCTAACTTTTCAATGTCCTAAACTTACTTATATTTTGCTTGCGCAATGAGAAAAATACGATGCGACCCGTGTTTCTTCCATTGACAACGGTTACCACCTATGCGTGCATGACCCAATCAACAGGAACTGTATGTTGTATATAAAATATACCTTTTCGACCCAGCCCATTCGAACGTATCGGTGAATCGTGCTTACCTAAGCAAATGTAAAGAATATAAACAGACGGCATATTTCGCCAGCCGATTCAATCAAGGCAAGAAAATTATATGATCGGAGGCTGAATCGTTCGGACGAAGTTCTCGTCAAGAACTGATGTTACATTGAAGTTCGTTCCGATGCTGATGTAGAAATGTATCGTTTTTCGCTGCGTATGGAACTAGAATAGCGGAAGACGATAGAGGAAAGTCGACGTCCTAATAATAATTACATTGCGTACATTCGTCGGCCATAAAGAGTTACCCATAGGGTTTTGGCCCACGCCTAAAAATTGAATCTTTCATAAATTTATTTCGTGGTTATATATGATGATTCGATGGAGCTGAATTTATCTGGTTTTTGTATCATTTTTCAATTATTGCAAATTTCATGTAACGAAAAATCATGTAGTCCTTTTGCTGTGTTGAAAAAACTCCTTGATTACCTTTTTTTTTATTTTGTTAATTGGAAGCAAGAGTCATATTTCACAGGACTCAAACAACTAATTATATGCTGAAATCCTTTTAAAAGCCTGCATCACATTTCTCCGGTCCTGGAGCGTTCATTTAACTAAAACATTTAGGATAATTACTTAAACTATCTGTCCTCGGAAGCTGTAGTTTTTTTATTTTAGTTTTCTCATGAGAGCTGAATTTCTGGAACAAAAAGCTAGTAAAAAGAAAAAAAAACTAGCTGCCAGTTTATTGAGAAGCATTTTCTTGAGTTCTTCCAAAGCTCAAGAACTGCGTATCTGCCAAGGCGATTATAGGGCGGATGAATTATTTACGGGGCTGAGAAGAGAAATCTCTGGCAAATTCTATTATTGATTGGTGCTCGTCGATCCAAAAGGTTCTCGTCTGAATGCTCCTGTCATTGTTGATGACGTCCAAAGGTTACTGTTCTATTAACGGGCAGGCCTTACGTACGTTTTTCGTAGGTACGTTTTTCCATCGTGTTCCGCTAGAAAAAGGGTACCGGCCAATATCCCCCTCTGAGCATTTAAAATCACGACTTCCACGTTTGTGAGCCCTTTTTGTCACCGAACACATTTATTACAGGAGGTCAATAAGACCCAATTATACTTTTCAAGGTTACGCACAAAAAGTACGTATCGTAAGGACAGTTTTAATGGACAAAGTTCTACAAAAATGTTTATTCTAATGATAACAATAGGCATGTGATCACTGGATCCTGTTAAAATTACATAGAATGATCATAAAATGGCATAAAAATATGTTTTCCAATTTGTCATATTGGAACCGTTGTCAGGAATGTTTTTTGTATAATATATCGATACAGATATTCTAGAGTGAACGACGGCTATCAGTGGAATCTCAACGTGCTTATTGGGTCAATATGGCTATAGTTTGTGATGGCGCCATTTCGGTCAGAGTCTACCGCTGAACAGCAACGGCCAACCGATAAGAGCTCAAAAATATAATGACTTCCTTGAGATATAATCGCCAAATCGATGAAATCTATAGTAGATCATATTGAAAGGCCTTTAAGCCGGCTTCATAGCCGTCATCTTGTACGTTTTTTTGCAAGCCCTTTGAGGGCGGTGTAAGGATCCTTTACTCTTACCGCAACGAGGTATTATAGACGATGTGCTGCTGCCTTGGCTAGTGTCCGACGGCATTAGCTGGGGCAAAGTTGTAGTACAACAATTTAAAGGAGATTTGCGCGCGTCGTAATTTGCAATATGACGCGCTTGCATATGAATTATCTTACGAAATATTTTTTCCATAGTTGCATGTTCTACACGGGTTCTTCCCGCTCGTATTCGTTTCCCCTCTGCTTATTAAGCTTATTCTGCCTGCATCGTGTGCAGCGAGCTTTTCGCTTACGCACAGGTAATGGACGAATTAAAGAGAACCTAGTCCAAATGCTTTTATATCAGTTTCTTGTTTTTTTGACCGCAGATGTGCGTACTGAACAAAGTAAACATCAGTAGCAGTCTCAAAATTTCTCGTGACTTTCGTCCGAAATTCAGCCAAATCAATAGACACGACCTATATGTATATACATATATATGTATATTGGATACCTTGTAATTGAGGGCCCACTTTTTCATTGTACTTTTTGTCGTATGAGCGGGCAAGCAAGGAATAGTTGGTACAGCTGATAACACGCTAAAGGACGTCTGATAGAGGACGTCGGACAGATGTTTCCGACGCGAAAGCTTACTGATAAATGGCGCTTTTAAGGGCAAGACCCTATGCGTTGGCACTGCGTCACCAAGCTAGCAAAAGCTGAGCGGCAGCAATTGTTATTCTGTAGAGCTTTATGTTTTCGTCTTCTTCTTGATGCCACCAGACACGTTGGTGCTCTAAGCGTAACACATCTTCAGCTACCGCACAGTTTTTCTATGTAGTCCTTGGATTCATATAAGCACTGCATATCGGCCAACCGTGAGGTCAACGGCATTACACACAAAGGTAGCATTAGTGGCAGTGGTAGTAGTCGTCAAGTTCAAAACCGCCAATGGCCATCGGGGTCAGGCGGCACTCTGACATCGGAAAGCACTGTGGCTCTCAGGAGACTTCGTTTTGAGTTAAGCGAAAGAAGGGCATTTGAAAGGGATTCAAGCACGATGTTACTCGGGTCTGGCAAGTGCGCCCCGAATCGCTCCGGCGCTAGCAGCTGGCGGGTGTTATTGCTCTCGGTGAAGTTTCCTCCGAAACCCTATTGATCTGCTACTAGATGATCATTCGACACAGTTCTCCCCAAACGAAGCCACTATGGAGTTTGTCAAATCTATAAAATCGTACTCTGCTTCTCACTGTCTTTGATCTCCTTAACCTCCGTTTTTCCACTATTCGAACTCATCATCTCAAGGAAATCGTATAAATAAACAAAATCAGCTAGTCCACAATATGTATGTACTGTGCACGTGTACAAAACGGTAATTTCATATTTAAGTGAAAGAAGACGATACGAAGATATTGCGGAGATCCATGTAGCGTTCCAACGTTGCGCATTTTTACTTAGATTCATATTAAATCACTCCGTAATAAATGATTCCCTTCTTTCACTTATTAAGGCACTTAATTTTGAACTGGCTTTTATTTACTAGCGCAAAGCTGATGAACCCCCTGAAATAAAATATACAAAATTTTAGCAATGCGTTAGAGTCTAAAGATGAACGGCAGATAAACGTATTTGAGAAAGTGGTACCGCCACCTAACATAGCAGTTGAGATCCTTTGTTAAATCCTTTCATTAATGAAGCTTTTAATTTTGAAACTGCCAGCGTGAAGGTCTCACAGTGATCTGGTAAGGAATTTTCAATTAACGCATAGATCTCGAATAGAATTCAACACTCCACCAATCATGTGGTTATTCCACCTGCTAATGATGAAGAGTCGTTACCAAAATGAAGGTTTCAGACAATCTTATTTCCAGTAATGCCACGAATGCTTCAGGTAGCCGGTTTTCACAACATAAAGCGTGTTTATGCACGTTCGGGGGCCGCCTTACGTGTCTCTAGGTTCCGTAGACAAACATGCTGTCATTTCATCATTGCTGGGCATACTCATCTCTGTAGCCCAACGTGTTCTCACGTTTACAAAGTAACTTTGACGATGACAGACGATAGTACTGCTCGATATGTTAATATATACACAAACCTACTAGATTCAAAAATTCGACCGAGGCAAAAGCGTCGTCCGACTAATAAAGGCAACGTGTGTACTAGGATTCCAGACGTTTCCGAACAGAACGAAAAGTGCCAGTTATAGTTTGCCTTCCGTACTGTCTTCGTTTGCCCCTGATACTGTCATGCTCAAAAACGATATAAAAGCTTCGGCCTACCAGCCTTACTTTCTATGTGCTCTTCGTCACCTTACGTTTTTGTGCTCGACGTACTAAGCGGAAATGTTTCGCGCATCGCTGTCGAGCTTTCTTTATTAAATCGTCTTTTTTTGTGCTTTTGAAATTAATCGGCAGATTCTAGTTTATTTTGGAGTATCTTTTATGTAATATTGCTTGTGACTACTAGAATACAGGAGCTTTACAGCGAAACTGACTGCGGAGAACCTGTAAGGAATCATTTGTAAGCCATCAGGATTAACTTTGTCGGCTTTATTTTTGATGTTCTGTCTTAATAAATAATTTTAGGCATTTGTGACACGGCTAGATAGAAAAAGGCCGTATTTACAGACCTTGCAATACAGCACCGACGAAAACGGTATCCTATTTAAAGAACGTAATGACCCATAGATGCGCGTCAAGGTACGTCATTATATATCTGAATCATCATATATATATAACGTGCATCGGCGAAACACATTTTTACAATACACGTTTACGCCTTTCAATGTTTGCCTATACTAAATTTGTGTAACTTTTTTTGGGTAACTAGATCGGGATAACTGTTAAATCGAAGTTTATTAGACACATCGATACGTAGACACGAAATGTCGGCTTTACGTGAGAACAAAAGTCCTTAGCTTGCGGTCGCACTGACTCAGCCCTAGAACTATGCGTTGTATTTTAGGTGCTAACCCGTTCGATTGTAGTGAACGGGTAGATAAATAGTTAAAACGACGAAAAGTGAAACGATGAGGAAAAAACGTTTTTCGACGTTTCAGCCCCGTTCAGCACTTCCATGTAGCTGGTCGACGCCGTTCCAATACGAATGAGAGGACCTTCTGACGAAGATCGAACCTAATAGGGTACCGATTCCATAGGCGCAATGCGACTAGTATATATTACGGTATAGGGGTGAATCGGAATCGTTGCATTAACAAAAAAAAATATTTTTTAATTGCAAAACACCAGCTATGCATGGCGCTGTAAAGGCTTATTCCGCAATATAAGGGATTTTACACTAAGTCCGTAAAGGAGCATAAGAAAACGTGCTTTGTAAAACAAGACAGTAGATGCTACAGCAGAAAAATGAGGTTAGGGACATTCTTTTAGTAACTTGGAAACTTCGAATGAGTTCTTCGGCAACGATTGGCTCAAGCTCCCGTCGTACGTGACAGCATTTTGTATATACAAATTAAATTATTTTCATCGGTTTAATCATAGCGGTACGATTTTTCCGCAGTGAAATTTTCGACGAAGTCTTGTTGCACTGGGTAAATATAGATGTAGTCTTCATTTTTTAGTATTTGCCTCGTTTATGAAATGTGCACCAAAGTCCGACAATTCCGTCCTATACAATAGATAATATATCGTCCTGGTAAGCATTGAAGGTTAATACAGGGGTATGCAACAACAACAGGTAAAGATAAGCGGTCGGGCCTCGCCCTGTGATCGCTTGATTTCAGAAAAGCGCTCTATGAATTGTTTCAAAAAAAATTAATTAATAACTAATACGAAATAAACTATAACAGATGTTTTTCAGCTTTCTATTTAACCCACTTCTAAATAATACAGTAACGCTTTTTTTACAGTCACAAACCATTTTGGTGTGCGTCGTAGGTTGGACCCATGTTATTGTCGTTCCCTCTCAAGTATCTTCGCATTGCGTGAAGTTCAATAGCTAACAAAAATAAGACATCCGATCTATAAGATCAATACACGTAGATAGATGGGCGCGCACTTACCACTCTGTTTCGGTATAAAAAACACTGCAAAGTCAGCAACCGATCAATTGATTTTCTCTAGAGATCCTTAGGGACGTTAATTTTTGGCAAAGCGGTGTCAACGATTCATCGAAGTTTTCTGGGCCGATAGGGTGAGGCAACGGTTGGTAGGGGAATTTCGGTCGGGAATAGCCGTTACAATCCGCTGTATTTTTTTAGTTTTGCTTTACCAGTAATCGAGGATGAGCAGAGCAAAAATCAGTGTTATCTTCTGCTTGATAGTAAGCTAGACCCTTCGGCATCGCGACAACCTTCGTGTTCGTAGAAATTTGTGAGCAGAGTGCCTAACAAAATAACCTATAGCTACTATCGTTTATACTCGACGTACGTTAACGTACTGTAACTCGTAATGAATTGATACCTACTCACTTTTTTGTTAATTAATACGTCAAGTAAATGATTCGATGTAGATTATGTCGTCGCTGTAATCCGTCAGAAAGGGAAATAGATACTTACTTTCATCTAACCAAAACAGCAATGAATTATCTCATTTTACTTTGTAGGCCCGGTACTAAACCTTTCATCACAACGGCCGTGGTGCCTAAGGTCGCAACGGCATTCTTTACTGGTCCTATACACCTGAATAAATATTTAAAGCGTTATATACAAAACTGTGCTAACATTACATCAGGCATCTAATTATACAGCTGGTTCAAGTATAACGTACCCGTCTGTAACAGCTTCGGTCCATCGAGTTTCCGCCCGGCGGGCTTTCATTTATATCATATCCTCACTGAGCCTATCTCCTATGTAGTTGGTGCCTTTCGGGCTACAAGGCGGCGTGTTTTGCGAGCAGGCTACATGCTGTGCTTTGTATTTGGCAATAATCTGTAGGTCTTCCCGTGGCGTCCGTCCCTAATATAGAAGAAGAATTGTTTTCATATGGCCAAATATCGTCTCTATTTTTGTGATTGTTTAGACCACTAATATTTTTCTCATTATTGCAGCTATCGTGATTATTTACAGCGGATCGTATCTTTTCTGATATATACATAAACCACACTCCGACTATACGTTATAATCTCTAACCTATACTAGTCACGTAGTTCTACGTATTCCCCTGTCACTCAATAGGAAGGCCTAACAATACCAATAGTAGGGCACGGTGATTTCATTACTGCTTATATGGAACTATCACTGATATTAATATTCGGCATACTGGTGGAGAAGATCAAATTATGTGTAGGGACTTACAAGCTGGCCTACCTAGGCCAGGCAAAGACTGAGCTGTGCAAGTAAATAGGATAAAAATAGATCTAGTTACTTTAGTATCGTAAACGACGACAAATCACCTTTATTGGTTAGGGCGACTTCTGTTTTGTCTGAGTAACTAGCGCGACCAAATATGTGCATAACTGCCAATCATGACTCGATAACGAAGCACCCTTGACGTATTCGAAGCTGTATATTTTCATACAACTTCCTTAAGAAGATCTTGTAAGATCAAAGAAACGGCTTAGATTTGTCCTGAAATTCTGATTCTGTATAGCAGATCGTCTCTTCCACTTACGGTTATTGTTCTATCTTTTTCTCTGTTAAATACGGTTTTACCTTTCCCTATTTTCGTTCGCGCTGATTGTTGTTCAAGACTCATCCGTTTTTATGGCTTCTCTATGTCAAACTTCTGTTCTCCGCTTTTACTTCGACAATCGAAATCCGCCGGATAAGCTTTCCTATACACTCCTAGGATACTTCATACTGGACATATAGACAGTCTGTGGCCCCCCACACACAAAACAAGCTTCCGGGAGAAAGCGCAGATCCGCGATAGTAGCTCATTTCGATCCGAGAAACAAGACCTGCCTGCTAGGCACTTGAGTCAATACACAATTGGGAAGGTCAACCGAACAAGGAAATAAAAGGCGATCGTAGTATTTCCAGTGTTGACTCAACCGAGAAGCGGGGGCCAAACTGTCCCTATTGATTTCAATAGATTGAAAGTGCAGAAGAGGAACAAACGCAGTCGCTTCCGCCATAGCTAAAACTATCTTTCCCTCGAATCTAAGTTACCTGACAAATATTGAGCTAGAAACTTTCAATAGAAAATTCCGGTTGGGGTAAATCGGGCTCAAACGGCTATTGCCATAGGTAGCCGTTGTGGACTAGAGAATAACGGTTTAATATAAAATAAAACCGTTCTGACTAAGGACACGGGCCGTTATGCGAAAAAAAAACGTTTTCCTATAGCATTGCCGACAGTTGCTCATGGTCAATAATACTGATTTACTATATCGTTGACTGTGTTTCGTGAATACTAGCGCTACGGCTTCCTACGGGGACGAACAAATATACATCGTAAAATGAAGAAAGCAATGTTTTTATATTTGGGTGCTTCGACCGCATTTTAAATCTAGAATATTACCAAGATCATTGTTTGATGCGCGGCTATATAGAATCACCCACTCCTAATGCACTAACTTCATTCGGACGTTTGAACTACAAGCCAATTACCGGCAGAGTGTGTTATTTTATCTCGGATTTGTATCGTAGAATTGAATTCTCTTACAAAAACAGCCAATTCGAGACTTAATGTTTGCGTGCATCGCACACTAGGCATGCAGTACACGATAATCCGAACACCTCGATTTCTAGCAGCGGGTAGCAACAGTCACTTGGTGACAATACCGGTTATCGGTATTACCTAACGTGTCCTCATTTGGCTGAATTAATCTAGGAGCTCAAATCAACAGATTGTTCAAAGCGTTGCACATTTGGTCCACGGGCCGGGCAGAAGCTTCAGCACAATCCTGACGTTGTTCCCTAAATATTCTTTTCACATGAGATACATTTTTACCTGAATAAGCTAGTGATTAAGCAAATGAAGATTTATATAAGCATACAAATACGTTCAAGCATGGCGGACCACATCGTTTTTTTAATTTTTAGTTCTCGCTACAGAGACATGCTGATAAACTCGTTGTGGCCAAGGCTGGAGAAATTCGGTGTAAATAATTTAGCGTTCCAATAGGACGGTGCCATTTGCTATTACTCATTGAAGTTGTCATTAAAGAAGAGGTTCAGTGAAGCCACGCGGGACATTCACGGAGTGCCGGACTTTTTTTGTGAGATAGCTTCAGAGGCTAAGTCTGTAGGACTTGAATTTTGATAATTGCGGTGCTAAATGCTGTGTCCTACATGGAAATTCAGCAGTTACTCCCGAATCGTATAAAAAAATTCTAGAAAACTTTTCCTTTTTCAGCTTGTAAAGAAACCCTGTGGCGGTCCAGCTTGGCATAACATTATATTAAACACTAAATCTACTAACACAAGTTATTATTTTTATAATGAAATATGAGTTTTTGATGGTGTTTTTTTGTGATAGCGTCGAAATGCGTGAAGCTTTGGCGGGCAGCCTCTTGCAATGGGTATACGTTCATCTGCTACTCCTAGCAGTGCACGAATGTCTGTGTTTAAATCCTTGATGGCAAATACTGATGCGTCACTTTCGAAATTTGAGTGAAGACCAGCTATTGTCTAGTCTTTCCACCCTGGACCAATCTTTTAACTCTTTGGCCGTTTTGAACTTTTCGAACTTTTGCCATAAACGATATCAAGATTTTTTGTGTGTAACATATTTAAGGACACTTTCACAAATTATACCTATCAATATTGCTTCACGCACGGTCACTATTAAACGTTATTTTCAGAGTAAAAATAGGGTGTTATGAAAGCTTGGATTGAAGCTGTAGAGGCAGTAGATGGTGATTATATTGAACGAACGTGACCGCCAAGAACGACACATCTAGAATTTGTAATTTCGTGGAAATGTCTCTCTTTGATACGGCCGTAGAAACAATACATAGAAAAACCGTCGATTTAGACAAGCCACCCTGAATATATATGTGTATGGATGAGTGTATATAGAGAAGGAAGATTATATGAAGCACTAATGGTTTCATACGAAAGAGTCAGATATTCGGCAACTAAGGTTTAAATGCTTGTCTTTATAGAAAGGCCTGTCACTGTAGCTAGGAAAGCCGATGCTTTCTAACCATTTAGTGCATAGTTAGCCAGCTTAAATGGGATGATTCGTCTAGCATAGATCCATATGAAGCTCCACTATGTAGTGTCAAGCTCGCCTTCGAATGGCCTAAATATTGGCACATGCTACGAATTCCAATTTATTTAAGAAAAATGAAGGAACAGTGATAATAAACACTTGGTTTTTTAAAGCCAGCTTGACCGGACTGAACCTTCTAGAGCTATAGTGGATTCCAATATAAACATTCATCCACGACGATCGTTCTGAGCTACGGAATACGTATGATACGTTATGTCAACAAGCTCATGAGAATTTCTTTCAAAAAATAATCATAATAATTTTTAGCAATAGCGATATGTAGTAAAATCTACAATAGCTCAGCTAAACTTCGTAGATGTTCGGATCGCTACAAAGCTGATATATGCTCTGAAGTTACATAGCTCTTGCAGTTTTTTTATGTAGATGACATCCGATTTAAATGCAACGACCCATATAACCTCACTTTACCCTTACCCATATAGCCTTCAGGGGAATTTAGCTCAACGTAATTACTTCTATAAGATATAATTTGTTCTTTGTTTTTTTTATTTAAAATGTACCAGGCAATACTGTGGCCAGAAAGGAGCTAATTATCTTGCTTCTTTATCGTGAATTCGTAGGTAGTCAAGGGAATCTGTGCTCAACTAAGTTAGGCCATCATTTCAAATTAAAAAAAAATACGCTTTTCTGCCTCGTAGCCTCAGTTGGGCAATTGCAAAAATGCAATCATATAAGATCATTATGTCCGCCTTCGGGTATATTTAAGTTACTGGCCTATTTCATTTAGAGCCATGAACAGCGCTATATAAGAGAATCATATGCAGAAGGGAGTGATAGTGGTCAGGGACCGCTACCGAATGTTAGAGGCCTCTCAAAAGAAGAGCCCTGTCCGTACTTTGGCGGTCAAGCATTCAGATTTGCTCAACTTTCTTCAAATTAGTTCTAGGTTGCATCCTTTTCAAATGGATTATGTTTAAACTTTTTAGTTAGTGCACCAAAGTGTAGCGGCAAGTCGGCGTGCTAATAAGAAGTTAGGAAAAAATTTGTAGACGTTTTATACTTCCACTGGCGGACAGATGCAATCCTATTTTTATTTCTCGGCTCATTTAAAAAGGCAAAAACAAAGGACATATTATATGGAAACAAAGCAGAACTTTTCAGATATGTGTATATGCTTACTCCAAAGTTAAAAGTCACGTTTGCGTCTTATATTAGATTAATAAGTTAATATTACTTCATCGAACGTAACACTGAATTCTGCCGAAATCTTGGAAAGACTGACAAGAAAAGGGGTTCTAGCCGACATTAAGGTCGGATTTACTTGCGTGGATGCGCAATCGGCGAACGTAATAACGCCTTGCCTATAATAAGGGCCCATTACCAACTGAGCTCAGTAGTGAATTTATAAGCACAAATATAATTTAATTCACGGCTTGCTATTTCCATCTTACAAAATGATCGATAATTCAACTTCCGTAGTTCGCTCAAACAGACAACAATCGAACTCTCTGAGGTCTCTTTACTAATTGTAGGCTAAAGGATAACAGTAATAGTTGTAGTAGCTGGATTTACGAATAAAGATTGTTATCGTTGTATACAAACAAACTTTTGTTTAAAAAGCATTTGTTTTCAACGAAGTGAGCAGTTTTTCCAGGGCAGGACTTCCGCATTACAATAGAAGAACTGGCACGTCGGTCTAGATGTTCTATTCAGTCCGGCCCGTCTGCTGGGACCGTTGAACTCCTACACCTCCTGTTGGGATCGTTTGCTTTCTTATCTGTGTGTACCCCACACGCAGGCCCATTGACTTTTCAACCATAAAGAATAGCGAAAGCAGTAAGTTAACCACGAGACCACAGAGATCGCTCACTCGACAAGGGGATTCCACCCCTGAATTGCATTCCCCTCCGCGGGCTTTTCCTCGTTGTTTTTTTCCTATTTTCTCACTTTTTCTCCTTTTGCGCCAACATTTTCTCACTCCCATCAGTTGAATTTCTTTAACTTCTCCCAGCCGCCAGCAGAAGCCGCGGCTACCGCGGTCCGTCGCCGCGTGTTGACACTTTGGACACAACACGCGCCAAGTCCGTCCGCTGCACCCAAAAGCTGTCGCGATTCAAGCACAGCCTACGCAGTCTGGGCTTCACTAGCGGGCACAACGCATACAAACAAACTCCAAAATCCTTCTCCCTTTTCCTCTTTCGCTAAGTGTTTTGTGGGCTTTTACAAGGCCAGTTGGGTAGGGACGTGGGATGACTGCACCCGACAGATCGTTGTGCTTCATTCCACCTAAAAAGTCCCGGTTTCGTCGGCAGTGCGGTTGAAAAGGACCCGCAGTGAACGGTTGCAAACACAACACGAAGCTGCATTTCCCCTTATATGCGTCCTCAAGCAAGCCGCCAGCCAACAAGTGAGAAGTTGTTCTATACCCAAAGAGGCTAGGCTCTTACGAAGGCAAAATTCGAAAGTTAGTGAGGCAAGCACACAGATAAAACAGAAAGAGAGGAGCTACCCTCAATCAGTTTTAGTTTGCTCTTCGTCTCGTGGCGTGCCTGAGGCTTCTGTGGGCGCTGCCCTTTGACGATAGAGGGCTTACTCTGTAGTGAGTTTTTGGTACCTAGCTGTTCATTGATTCCTCCAGCATGTTTTCGTTGTCTTCTGCATGTTTCTTTCGCGCAGCAAACTCCCATCATAATATAGGACGCGCAATGCTCGAAAGTCGATCAACGTGAGTGTATATCGGTATCATTCGCGCAGGGTTTCGTCATCGTTATCGGCATGCGCTTGACTCTTTTGTAAATTTTAAAAGAGCAACGATAACAACTGAGCGTACCACAGGTGGGGTGACGCGAAAGGTCACGCATGCAGTTTCTCTGTCGGGCAGTATCCCCTCGTCCTTTTGAGAGCTCGTTTGGCTGCTAGGTAGTGACAACGTGATATAATCCCGCCAAGTGATATTTGCGTTTGTCACTGTGTATCCATGCCGTGAACAGAAAGCGAACACGTGAGGGGAAGAACTTACCATCAAAAATAAAGGAGTGTACGTAATTTGCGCGGGAAAGACTATTGTGGGCGCAACTGGGAAACTATTAACATCAAAGGCTGTTGTCTCTTTTACCCTATTGCGGCTGCATCTTACAGATATTATTATGTGCAGAGCTTTTCTCAACAGCTGTGCAACCGTACAGCTACGTAACGTCTGATCAATATGGAACACAATCATCATGCCATATATTATCGGTCAACTTCGAAAAGCACATAATGGCGTCTGTCAACATGAACTCCATAAAGCACAGCGGGCGATACTCCAGTTCAGCTGTAGGATACGGACGATTTAATCGAATCCACAGTGGAGGAACGTCTTACTTTGGTGGTACCGAAACAATTATTAGATTTTAAATTATTCTTAAACCGTCCTATCAGCAAATAGTATTTTCGTATTTAGCGGGAAAATTCATGGACTGTTTTATGTAGCTTCAATGTGTATACGCGGTTTGCAATGAAGCGCGTTAAGCGGTCATGCTGGTCACGAAGCCCCTGAGCGAGACCTAAGGGAAAGCTCTATAGATGATGCCGTAATCTAGCGACGTTCAGGGATTACTCACTCTGTCGTGCGTAGAGAACTCGATCGTATTAAATATCTGCAGGTCAGAAGGTGAAGTTGACTAAAATGTTATAATTATTCAAGAAAGTATCTGAATGGTTTATGTCCTTATCGAGATGCCCCGCCGTTAACGATTCGCAATAGGAGGAGTAAGAGAGAAATCTTTTAAAGCTATATGTCGCGGGCTGTCGCACAAAGCCAACTGGAGTCCTGTTCAGCAACCAAATTTGTGAGGTAAACCCTAAAAAACGATAAATTACGTAGAAAATGAAAATACTTGTTGGCCACGTAACGTTGAATGGTATCATTCCCCTTTCCAAAATAGAGACGTGCTTGTCTTGTACTATCATTTAGATTAGCTTGCTTCGGTCAGTAAGTAGATGATTGTCGACCAAGAATAAGTCGCACCCAGTCATTTGTTGCTATGACCTTTGATCAGGGAGCTAAGTTTTTTTACCCATGAAAGATAGGTATAAATAGGGTTACACAGACAGGTCAGCTGACTGACAAACAAACAGAGAACGCATATACATATCTGTTAAGCTTCGGCAAGCAATAAGTCGCTTCAAGAGTAACCGATCTGAGTAAAGTTGGCTTCAATTTAAAGAGCATTGATACGTTTCCTATGTTACGTCGCTTACAGGACTTACAGCCTCAGCCTTGATCTAACAGGGGGCTTTGTGCCTACAAAAAGCGGAAGAAGTTATTGCGGCTTACAAACAGACAAATCCACGAATTCCTTAAACGCCGTTGTACGCCTTGAGCGCAAGATTCTGACTAAAAAAGTAGTAGTATTTTTCCACGGCCACTATGTGCACTACATTCGAAGCGACCCTGACGCCGACTTGGGCAGCGTATGTTTTAATTAATCTGTAGATTCTGATGCTAGGCCCGCTCGTGTCGTGTTATGGTCAAGCACGCGTGTCTGCCTAGGCTGATACCACTAGCACGTCGCTACACTTTTCCTTTATGATATAATGACATATGGAGAAAAGAGAAACGTCTCATGGGCTTGTGTAGGTGGATGAGAATCACATCATTCGAGGACGAGTCTTGAGGTATTCCAAGGACAACGCAGCAAATACGTCAACAAAACCAAGTGTATCAAAACACTAAAGTACCACCGCGCCAGCGGACGGGCCTAGGCCAAGGCTAAAATGGAAGTCGGAAGAAGTTGTCGCGAAGGAAGAAACCATTACACTACACCAACCAGGGCCGTTTTTCGGAAAAGAATTCATGCTGCCTACAGACAATGCAACTTTTAGTCATATTTTCACGAACACAATCCAACGACTTTCGTAGTCAGTGGTATTTACAGACACACAACGATAGCAGCACCACCACCACAGCATAGACTGATACCAGCTGCTGCTGCAGACCGTAGGAGGGTGGAAGGTTCCACTTTAAGGTGCAAGGCCGACCAAGTATAAGCGATCAGGTGGATAAATGTACAAGTTGAAATGTAATGACCTTGTATGCACACAGTCGCTGGGGCTAGGAGGGTATCGTCGTCTTGTAAAGCCTTGCTAAGAACGTAAGACCAAGTGAAAAAGTAGAAGGCCACATGTGACCCATTCAGGCGCCGTGCAGATGTAGCCGGTCATGAGCAGAAGGTTTTTGCCAGGCCAGTACTTGGCCAGTGGCCGTAAATACGGCACGTACGTGTTATGCACAAAGTCATAGTCTTGTAGACGTTTGCTAGTAGAGACGAACATAATTTTGAATAGGCCCATGGTGCCTGTGTGCAATGCAGGCGAGCCTGGTCTAGATAGTATTATTATTTCTATGACTATGGTTTTTAGTATGCCATTTTTTCGTGATCCAAATCAGCTCTTTAAATTCATTTCACTTTATCTTAGCAGCTTCAATGTTAAGTCTCTCATACGAAATGATAAGTAACATAGGAACGGCTTAACGGTATAGGGAAGGAGCGTTCTCAGTTTTCTGTCAGGTTAAACGACACAGATGCAAGAACTATACGGACCGCTACATTGCCTATTTATCCCTGCGTTTGGCCAGCGTATTGTTTTTCGGCTATGATCTTCTCATCAGTAACATCAAATCGACCCTAGTGACACGAGTAGATCTGAAAATGATACAGCCCACAGATACAACTGTGTCTGTGTAATGTATATGACAATTTCGACGGATCAAAGATAACGTGCATGAAGCACTATTCAAAGCAACTTTTTGCGCGTACCACGTACGACGATGGCTTCACATACCTAGCTAACTTAACTGTGTGTCTGATGCGATACACAATAGAAGCATACGAGCCGTGCGTTACGGCTGATGAATTTTCGACGAAACTTAATTCATGCTAAATGTATGCTAACATCGACGATGGGCTGAATGGCGATCCACTCGGCCTGTTTTGGTTTGGTCTAGTGACATAGTTGCCCGTTGCTATTTCTAGACGTAACTGTAGGAGCGAGAAGCCGTTGGTCCTACTGCGCCGCCGGTAACTAGTCTGTGTCACGCCTGCGCTCCATTAGGCTGTTACTGAATTGGTTATCAGTGCAAAGAAATGAAGGCCAAAGGCAGCCTTAGTCTATCTCAGCGGACACTAAGATGTTTGTCCTCTTACAGTAATCTTCTTCACGTGGACGTACAAATATGCACATATACAAGTGTGAAAGCAGTACATATGCTTTGTACATGTTCGAAAACAGAATTAATGAAATCAAAATGGATGTTCGCCATAAAGTGCGCATTATTTTCGCTCTCTTTTTTTTTTCGCCATTTCTCGTTGTAGCGCCTTCTCTTGCCGCCACTTTCAGCTTTACCTTGGTGTGATCTTGAATTCTTCCTGCAAGCCTTAGCAGGACCGGTGGTGACGGGATAGGGCACTTTGTCGCCCCCGAGCTTGCTGGCATGCTTCTTTGCTCCATGCATGCCTTACTGCCTTTTCATCGGTCTACATGTTGCTACTATATATTACGTATGTACCGGAGCCGAAAACGTATATACATATATATATATATATCCATATATAACGTGTGTCAAAAATTACTTGACAGTCTTCAAGTTTTAGTTAGGCAATATACAAAGAAGTATATAGAAAGTATTGATCGGTTCCAAACCAAAACTAAGACAAATGTGTTTTCACGATATATAATATTTCAAGATAATATTTTTAAACAAAGTGTGCGCCGCTTGGATCGATGATTTTTTGCCATTTTTCTGTTAACATTATAATCGCATCACTGGTGGCGTTTGGGACAAAAATTGTGATTTTTAAAACGACATTAACATCGTTAAGAGAGTTGTGCAAAAACCAAAATATCCGCTAGTTTGTTAATTGTAGTTTTGTTAGTTTTTACAGCAGAGATCCGAATCAACGGTTGTGCACGCATCGATGACTAGCCGCTTGGGTTCCCTTCCTTTGCGCCGATTCGTATGGCATTTGCATGGAGCTTCTTTGTATAACCGCGTTATTTCAAATAAAGCTGTCTGATGATAAACGTTTAGTTCTTTAGCGAAGTGATGGCTATTCACGGGTCGGCGCAGTTCTCAATGTTGTTGACTTCTTTCGTAACTAGCCGATCACTACCAGAAGCATCGGTCACATTAGAATTTCCAGAACAAAGGCGACCGAACCATTTTGAGGCCGTTTCTGCCGATAACGTCTCTTGACCCCAAATAGCACAATTTGTGTTAGAAGCTTGGGC
Source organism: Varroa jacobsoni (assembly GCF_002532875.2). Lineage (NCBI taxonomy): Eukaryota > Metazoa > Arthropoda > Arachnida > Mesostigmata > Varroidae > Varroa > Varroa jacobsoni. Next base: position 469,033 of record NW_019214347.1, on the reverse strand, counting down.
AGTATTTGAGCCTATATCGTAGCAAAATTGTAAAATATAGCAGATTTTCGTAAAGATTTTATTCATCTTCAAGGCGCGCTACTTTTAATTTGAAAAAAGGCATTCCAACACGTCGGCTACTGTCAAGTTTTAACTTTCGAGGAACACCAACGTTGAGCAGATATGACTCGTATTATTTGAGATATATAACTAGAAAACGGTTAATACATTTTCAGCAATCTAATCAATAGGCGTATATTCAAGACTTTCCGTTTCACTCGGGGCTTATTTTTGCATGCGTCGCGGTGCATGTGCACGACCTTCGTATAATAAAGGCCTCAAATTAAATTGGATGATGGACGGTAACACGAATATTGTCAACGATGAACAAGGCACAAGTAGGCGAAACGGGACTTTGGCCCATCCAAAGGTTACCCGAAGTATCCGCCGGTTGTTACTAGCAGCGAAGAAAATTGGCGATATGAGACTGGTCAAACTAATAATGACGAGTGATGGCCTTACGTGAATGAAATTCTCGTATGCGCCGTTAGGCGGCGCAAGCTTGTTAGATCGGACAAACCCGTAGTAAGGGTTGCATCGGCCTATTAAGTCGGTGCAGCAAGCAATAAACAACATTATTCCGTGGATGCCTTGTTCTTCTTGATATAGTTGGATAATTAATTCTATCGAATAATAGTAATGCAGGCTAGGTAATTGTTAAACAGGCGGTGCCTGTTTATCACAGTCGATTGATGCGGGCTTTATAGTATCGATAGCACAATGTGCCCGCACGAGTCTTAATATCTATACAGATCTGATGTACGTTGCGACTGATGTTAATCACTATATGTCATCTGTGGTAGGCTTTAACGGGGTCACATCAGTCGGTTGTCTTCTTTTTCTAGAAGATCATCTTCATCTAGGAGAAATGCATGAAGAACCTTAAGGTTAGCATATATGCACTTGACAATAGTTCGTATGGGGTATGAAAATAGAAGTTGCTACCTTTACAGTATAGAACAGACACGTTTACACGATAATAAGAACAATGTCTCCCCTAAACGTTTTACTTAGTTTTATCTAGACGGGATTCAGGAATAACGTTTGATGCTCTTGTGATTTCTTATAGTCAATTATATTTTTCTTAGTGTGCTTATTCTTTCGTGTGCATACGTAAATCCTAATTAAACTATCGAGACACAACATGGATAGCTTAGCCGTCATTTCCACTGTTAAACATTTATGAAAATTTCTCGTTTTCTCCCTTCAAACATCACCTGGTTTTGTTCACCTCTCGTGCCCCGCACTCGAAACTACGCCTAGCTGGATGATGCCCAGCGAGGCATCTGCTTCCAGTTACCGCTGATGAACTGTAAGCTTACGACGCCGAAAATCACAGTCGATGATTCATCCTATCGACTGTGATTTTAGGCGTATCGAGTCAACCGAGCCGAGCCACTACCTTTCCTCATGTTATGCTGACGTGTCGCTCGGAGTGTTGAATACTTGCTGCTATGACCCACTTGTCCGTCAAGCCTGCAATAGAATCATTTAATAAGCGGGTTGTAACCAGCCATGTTTAAATTGACGGTGATAATGAATGATTACACTTAATTATTATAGGGCTTGTGTGCTTCACGCCATCCATACCCCACGTCGCGAACGACGCCATTTTACTTAGGAGCGGCTGTTTTCAACTGGGCGAATTATAGCCGAGAAAACCCTGCTCCTGCGTTTGACCACTGTTATTACCGTGAGCAAGTTCCCTTGATAGCTGTACGCAAACCTGTTCCGTAAAGCGTGTCAGGATGAATCCTACGACAGTGTCACTACTTCAGATCCTGCTATGCGATACGCTGTAAATTACACTATATAATTAGTTAGCATAGACCTTGATACCTTCAATAGTGCATCAACAAGCGCACTTTTGTTTGGTAGAAATTGTTTATAACGTCTCAGCAGTTTATTACACAAACTTATCGCTTTATTTCTGTGACGAATAAAAGTCTTAATGCAACGGGCCACCTCGTAATCCTTTCGCGTATCTATGGGAAGTATTCTCTGGCTACAAATCTCTCCTCTATAAGAGCCTAATAATATTATTATAGCGATTATATTATATTATAATATAATAGTATGTTATAATATAATTAATAAACAAAGCACGCCAGCGCGTCTGAGCTCCCTATGCCTTATCTCTAAGACAGTAGCTAAATACAAATAAATACTTGAATCAATGTTTTTTTCTCGTATCCTAGAAATGGCATTTCATGGATGATCATAATATTTGTTAAATTTGGTATGTGAGTCACTCGTTAGGATTGTTTAAAATATTTCTTCTGCAATCCATAAATTACGTTACAAACAGTAACTGTACGGGAATGGACGCTATTAGTAGTTTTAAGCTAGTTTAATTGCTTAAATAAAAGGAAATAGCAGATTAAAGATTCCAAAAATAAAGATGTTCAGGGTGGCCAAAAGTTCAGACAATGCAAAAAGCCACCAAAAAAATGCTGTAAAAAGACTAGATGACCCAACCAGTAACCAATGGTGTTCTTCTATCTAAAACGACTATTAATTTCTATGTCAAAAGTCTAGATGTATCCAAAACAGCATTTTAAGTGATTTTAATCATTTTTTTTACCAAATTTAAGCTTCGTTGAGGATCTGCCGATCTGTTTCAAACTTTTTAGCAGTCTCACGAAGGTTGGCTGCAACTTAGGCCGTCGGTTTCGAATAAAAAATAACGTTTTTTTGCTCTGCGGGTTTGTTCAGCGTTTGGACCAGATTGGATAGTAGTTGGCTTCTGCTCAAATTCTGAAAACGACCTATTGTTATTTACGATTATAAGTACAATAAATAACTCAACAAACAAAAAGTGGTTGAGTAAATAGAAGGCAGAGTGTTAAAGAAGAGAGGGGAAAAAAAATGCGGTTTGTGGTGACGTTATCAACGGCTGGTTTACACTTCAAGGTTCTATCAGCAAATGGATGAAACAGTGAACCGTTATATGTTCACCGAGTGACTGAATCGGTCAGAGATTGGCGGAATCGCATAGTAATCGCCCTACTGTCGTCTTAATCCAATTATACACAAGCACCTTAAAAATATATTTTCACTTGAGTGAAAGTGCTTAGAGGTGGATGACCGTGGGTAGGCTGATGTAGAATAGAAGCAAACTGGGTGTGGAAACTATGCTTGGATTTGGTTACTGAAAAGTTCTATAACACACCTTCGAGTATGCCCACATATATTTTTTACCCGAACGAAATGGCTTTTGTCTGGTAGCAAAAGTCATTGGGATGAACGCGCGCCCAGTACGACAAATAGCCCGCTAGAGTCTTGTCCAATTCGAGCACATGTGTACGCATGTATGAATATATATATCAACCAACTATGGACAGAACGGCGAGCTAATAATGACACAGCATTTATTTACATGGCACTTGACTTTAATAGGCTACTTCGGATTGCTCCGAATCGGTCACATAACTCACAGCCACCATATCGCGATGGAAGCGTTTCCCATTTATTTTTTCGTTCTTGCTGGCTTGCGATGTTCTTCCGTCGTTGGCAGTGTGGCGCGTCTGTCCTAGGTGACCGAACACCCTCTTTGAGTAACAAGGATCTAGCCATGCCCCGGCAATGCAAACGATTCAACAGTTTTACGCACCGAGCCGCCGCCGCCGCCGCCGCTAAGCGTAGCTTCAGAAGGAGGGGGCCCCATTCTTCGTTTTGGACGTTTCAACGCAAACCGAATTTTACGTCTGTCTTCGTCCGGTTTCGAACGTACATCATTTCACGTGTCTCTAAGTAAGTAGGCGAACAGGCTATCATGACACCATCATGGAGACCAGATAGTGGGTGTGCCCTAGGGCATCGTCCACGGCTAGATGTAAACAAATTGCCACCTAACGACGGTAAACTAACAAAGTCGTTTACGTTACCGCTCTGAAAACTTCACACAGTAAATCATACAACATGCTAACGCTTGTGACAGCGAAAAGATGTACGGTAAAAGATGAGATAATGTAAATCTAAAGATAGACATTCATAGTATCGCAAGACCGTTTAATGCGCCCTTGTTGCCGACTATAAACGTATTGAAACAATAACATCACTGGCTTTTCTCCGAGCACCTGCTTACTATTTAGGCATTGTCACCAAAAAAAAAACGGTCGTCTCCCAGTTACCCTCTCGTAGCTTAACCTTGATTGATTTTCGCGTTTCTTTATCATGTATTCTACCAGATATAGGACATATATATATATATATATATATGTATTTTTTTACGTCATATTCATGTTGAAAGGACCTAGTTCAATTTTTTACGTCGCATGCGATGGCCAACGGCTCGTTGCACCCCGCTCATCCGCACACAATATAGAGCAAAAGTTAACTGGAAAAAGCTTCTCGACAATTGTTACAATAGATGTTTCATCTTTATTTACCCGTTTTTTTTTTTTATTCATTCTGCTTCGACAAATTAAAAATGAGGTATCTTAAAGAGTTAAGTAGCTTTTGCCTAGATCGGACGATTCGACAACTTTTTGAAATTTCCAAGTGTATCCAACAAAGCGTTGGCCGTTTTTAACTTCTAACTTAATATTCAAGCAATTACTTCGTATATTTTAAAGTAATGTCACTAAACTAAATATGCGTAGTTTTGATCAATGAATTTCTACCAAAACTTTTGTAAATTTTGGACGAAAAATTCCCACAAGTTGTTTCCGTATCTTCCAATATTGAAACTGGAGTAACGCCGTCCAGGGAGCCATATAGAGACCAAAACTGGCAGACTGTTCAGGTTAATCATATCTAATAACACGCCGATTTTTGTGGTTCAAAACAAAAACGAAAGTCGGAACAATAATTAAATAAATACGTGTTTCTACAACTGCTACTTCATTTACGACCCCCAAAATGTCTCAACTGTTAGTATCGATATGAGAAGAACGGTATTTTCGCATTTATGCGTCGCATTTGTCTCCGTCCTCTTCGACTGATAGCGCACCAACATAGGCGGCTCGTTGTGCTTCCGGCGTTCGAGTTCGGGCGCTTGCCCCACCACACCTCCACCCTACGAAGCACTCACGGTTGGATGTAAAATCCTGTTAGTAGCTCAGCCAAAAAAATGGCTGCTGCCCTAACCTATATGGGCGGCGACGGTGTTGGTTTCGCATAGCACGTCGCCTTTAGCATACTATTATTATATAATAGTCCCCGTAAAAATCATGCCACAACGCAAGCTTCTACGTATTGTCCAGTTTTAGGACGTGGCCGTGAAAGCACGACGCTGTAACTGATGGTGTCGCTGATCCTGGCGCGTTAATTTTTCATCAAAAAACGTTCGACCGCGTCAAAGTTGACGAGGCAACGATACTCGTACCTGCGTATTTTAGCAGAAAGAAAATGAAGAAAAGAAAGCTATAAGGGAGAGCAGTATACAGCTGTAAAAGCGGCCTTATGGCATGTTCCATCGATCCCTCAACCGATACCGCACACTAAGAAGGCTGATGTGAGCAGCAGTTACGTGCACCGTCCTACGTGGTACAGCACGCCGATGTGCATCGCAGGACCTGCTACATGCTTGACAGCTGTTTCTGAACGACGTCGAAACGAAAATATGGTATAATTCCAGCAGATTTTGTAAAACTGAGAAAATGAGTGGATAAGAGAAAATAGCATGAAACATCGCTTGCTCTTAAAAGTATTTGCAGATATATGATAGAGAAATGCTATACAATTTGTGTAAATAACGTAACGCATATATACATGTATAAGAAGTGGACCGGGTTAACCTAGTAGAATCGGACGAGAGATGGCTGTAGACCCACTTATTAAAAAGAAACATATTATCTACAGGGGTGTCAGTACGCTTCGACAGTGCTTATCACCCAGGATGCCCCCAGAAATGATGTTTTCCGACCGTGTCGTGCAAGTTGAACGCGCTTCATGTGCGGGGTCATGCATTGTTTACCCAATATGTAACAGCCTGAAGCCTGGAACGTGTCAGTGTTTAAAAACTTTCATGCAATCTTAACTTCGGTTATTTCATATACATTTCTATATGTTTCTTATTACCACACGAAGCATATAGATATGCTATACCACGTGTGCTATGACGAGCCAGGGGCTATAAGTGATAGCCAATGGATAGTCAACTATTACGCTATTTAACATCGCGAATGAGAATAACGGCGACATGGGAAGGTTCCACAAAAAGCTCTAAGGACATTCCCCTTCAAAAGAGTTGAAACCGTCTGAATGCTTTCGCGACGGATTCAAATGGAAAGTGGAGTTGTTGGAACGAAAGTTGGGGACCTAAAAACATAGTTCAAGGCCTTTTTAACTAACTGACGAAAAATGGCTTTTCGTAAACTATATATAAAGGTCGGGTATATATACAGTGTATATATTGACATGAACAAGAGTGACCTGTATTCTTTGTCCTGGCTGCTCGACCCAACCCCACCTGTAACATGCGCAATCTCGCTCTTGAAAATTTATCTGTCACATCGAATCATTTCAGCAGACGTGGTGCAGACGTCTTGCTCAGTCCGTGAAATTATTATTATTATTAAGAGGTTATCTCCACAAACTGACCCACTGACCAGAAACTAACGAGAACACTGCGACCATATTGACGCGCGGACTAAATATTGAAACATTATTCCACCATAATGTTTAGGATAATATAATAACACCATAATGTTTAGGATAGAAATACAGGAACTGAAACGACACGGTGTGGGTAAAAGGGCAGTGCAATAAATGATGACAAAATGTCCCTTTATAAACTGTTACTGCCATTTAGCACTAGCACTAAAGCTACTGTCTGGTACCGGATGGCTCAATTCCCACTTATTCAACTCATCAAAAGCTATGGGGCTAAGTCCGTTCGATACGCTCCACTGAACGTATGATGATAAAATCTTATATATATACACACATACATGTGTGTATGTTCATTTAGATTGGCATATATTTTTGAAATACAGAAATGTGTACAGCATAAACATATATGTTCAGACCTATATTTAAGTGCAGGGCTATTGTAATAACTGTTCATATGACCAACGTGTGATAGCTTACTCTGACGTAACGAACGAACGAACGCACGCAAACGAGTAATGGCTACTGGCAATGGTTCAACTAAAAACAGATCAACTCATCTGCGCGCTATCAGACTATTTATATAGCCAGAGGGCTTTCAGCTGCCGAATGCTGTTCTACCAAGTAAATTTTGTGTTGTTGTTTTGCTCTCTACAATGCACCGGACGTGACTTGCTCAAGTGGGCTAAGTATGACGGTGCCAAAATGGTTGCCACCAACTAAATTTCAACCTGTATTCACCTGCTGATGTAGTCAGTTATAAGTGAGCCCATTAAGGTGTTCTGAGGGGAAGAAAAATATTCTTAGCTTCGTTGTCTAATTTTTGTGGAAAGGACCACATAAAGGAAAACGGCTTGCGTAAAGAACTTACTTAAAATAACTGACTGAGTACAACAAAAGCATGTATCGCTTGCTCTTCACGGTCGACATGCACGCTGGTTGCTAGAGGCTGTATTTTCAGTATGTCACTTAACTTCGTATCAGTTTTAGTTTAACTTAGTTACTAACAAGCAAAGATTCAAGCCTCTATACACCACCCACAATAGTTAGAGCCAGGAGTATTTCTACCGACGATTTGGCAACGTCTAGACGACGAAAAAGGACGCTAGATTCAAGGGGGCAGTCATCGTCCTCATGGACACGATGTTCTAGGCAGTTGGCGAAAACTTGGCAATTATTAATTAACTATTATTTTTTTTCGATTAAATCAAATAAAGTAAAACGCATAGCATACCGTGCGACGCCTTCCTCATATATTTTTACAAAGTATATTTCCGTAGATGTGAAAATATATGTCGTTTACTTTAGATGGTGCATGATAATTTTTCTTTGTGATACCAAATCATTCAATGTAGGTTGCATAAAGAACAGACTCGCCTAACTATGGCTTCTTTCCTACTCTAGTTCTATACAACAGAACTAATACTGCAGAAAAGGGCTGAATACAACATCGTTACTGTTGTGTTTATTTTTCTACCGAACTTTTAAAAAATTCTAAAAAAAAAAAACAATCTATATACATATATATATATATATATATATATATATATATATATATCTCTAGGTGACATTAATTTACTCATTCAGCATAACGATCTACATAACTAGTACTTCCTTCTACAATTCATGCTATTCAATAATAGGTTGGCAATCAAGTCAAAAAGGGTGACGAAGAGGATACAACTTCTATTTCGTTGTTCCTATTATGTTAATTATATCGAAAATTTTTCTCCAAATTTGCTGACAGTGTATCTTTTTGTAGAAAGTTATGGTGTCAGCTGCTGTTTTATATGGTAGAAAGCGGTCCAATAAATGAGCCTATTTGTTTACTAGACCCGCGTCTGGACGACGCTCTTCCGTTGAAGTGCGATATGATATTGTGTTATCTATCAATCATGAACAGTCGCCGAACCAAATAAAAAAACGTTTTTCGTATAAAAAATTTACTTTGCCTGACACCTCTATTACTATTGCTGCTGTAGCTTTCGTCCGGAAAAATCGTTTCAGATGCCCCCAGTCGTTCTAGATTCACTTACTGCTGCTCTCATTCAGTAATTTGGAAAAATGTGATGTAAATATATACAACGAGCTAGAGAGGATTGAAGAGCTCCCGGGACGGGCCTTTCTTTTATTTTACACTCCGACCTATTGCCCATATCTGCTGTTTTTCCCTTAACTACTTCGCTTTCTTTCTTAGAATGAAAAAGAATTCATGACGCAGTAGCTTCGGGTTCGAGTTGAGTTCCAGGCGTAGAGAAATGCCCTGCGAATCCCACCAGTCGTTGCCAGGCTAGGAAAACAAGGGGCAATCGCATAGACGACAGGGATAAGCTTTATCAAGTAGATCGAATTGCATCGTCGATACACTTGGCCCTGATGTGATGCGTTCCTTTCCGAATTTTGTAGAACGACCCGTTTTTATATTGGAAACGTTCGCTGACAAGATCTTGACAACGTAAATGTAATAAAATAAAAAGATGTAAATTGTTTTTCGCCTTTAAATTTTAGAAATGGAAACAAAATTTGAATATATATAATACTCTAATGTTGAAACATGTTGGTGTTTTGTAGCAGTGCGACTTCTGATAGGTGAGGCTTTTGGGAATTATTCAAATATATTTTTTTAGAGCTTCCTCCTCAGCATTTCGCCAGTCAGTTATACGAACGAATAACACCGTTTTGTAAAGAACCCCTACCCGTTAATTGTTAAGTCATTCAGAACTCGCCACGGTGACTGAAATATGTTCCAATTCGGGTTGGATGGTGGAAAGGTTATCAGGGTGTGCACTTTAGTCGAAATCAAGATCTGAGGCTCAGTCTGACCTATGTCAGAGTCCAACGTACAGCCGTTCCTTATCCGGCGTTTCAGCCCTGAGGCTAGAACACGAGCCGATTGATCCTCCTGACAGGGGATAGCACATTGTGTATAGTTAAATTATTTGTATATTAGTAAGTCAGATCTGAAGTAGTTTGACAACCTCTTACGGGACTCCACATGTCTGTCGCAGAGCAGATAGCATGGTACGGTCGTGTTAGTTGAAACGGTAGCTCTGTCTTTTAGCCTTACGACGACCGCCACGTGACAGACTGTGCGTCCTCTTTCGTTAAGCTCTGACTGTATTATTCGATATACAATCAAGTTGACTTCTGTTTGAGTTAGAATACAAGAAACGTTTTGTAGCCGCTCATATTTGGAAATTTGACAAAATTATATTTATACCTTACAAACGTTTCTTCACAAGGGTTTGTGAATTTATTTGTGAAGGGGTTGTTTGAGTGAATTTATTACGTTATATAGTATCAAACTAAGCGAAACTCCCCTTCAATTAAATGTTACAGCTAACACCCCTGAGCACGCGGATATATTTCAGACAAAACGAGTAGTCCCTAGCAAATGTGAAGGACTTTTTTGTTAGAAATTTCTGTAGCTGTAGGAAAGCTGTAGTGCCTATGGCCATGTTGTACGCAGTACCTGGCCTGTAATCGATTCTGCTCCATTGAAAGCGGATACAACCCATTTATTTATCTGCAGCTTAGGAGGAACTTCGAATGGCTGGCTGGCCAGCCATAACAAATATTTGAATTGTCCTTATCAGTGAAAATGCTAGCCTCTAGAATAATTAGTATTAGATCAACACGATAAAAAACAAAATAGGTGACAAAAGTAGTTCGTATATCAAAGTAATTCGCGTAGCTAAAAAAAGAAGCGGTCCTCGCTCTGCAAACCATCTAATCGATACTCTTCATAGCACTTCCCTATGCCCAGGCCCGTTGTTCTCCAGCATGCAATCATAAATTAGTAATGGATAATTTACCTAAACAACGAAAATCGTAAAATGCTTCGAGGGTTGTGCTTTACATACTGGGTTTACTTGCTGGGTAAGCTTTGTCACCCATAATACATAATAGATTACTTTCTCGGAATGGTTTTTTATAGCACCAGTTCATTAGCATATGATAACCTGTGACACCCACTCGAGTGTTGGGCATTTTCAAGGTACCTCTTAGCAAAAAGCATACTGATTATAGTGAGATAGGCTCTTATTATCCGTTAGGCTACAGTTTTCCATCTGATTATTCCGTACAATTGTTGTATGCAATAACTGCGTTAGCCGTTATGAAAACCAAGCTAAATCCTTTGCTCTACTGTAAACGGGAAGAATTTTCTGAGGGGGAGTTTTGCATGTTTAAACGATTACTGAACATAATTTACATAATAATTATACGAAGTGTGGATATAAAGCAAAACATGTGTTAAAAAATAGGTCACTTGTTGACTAAGGCTAGAATTTCTGAGCCTTAGTAGCTTTGCAATAGCCTTGTTGCTTACAGCGTAGCAAAGAATACGTTTCGGATAGAGCTTCTAATGATAATCACGCGGACTAAATGTGATCATACCTAGGATTATATTTGAAACGTAAAAACGTTTACAGCTCATTTAACCTCAGTTGGGATACAAGGCCACATATTTACGATACATATCGCCTTTTCTGTCAGCTGTCAAACTTCACTACGTTAACCTAATCTCTATGCTTTAAATTTCACGTCCGGTGTTACCATTAGGTATCCCATTAGACGGCTGGTTCCTAGAACGAAACATACCGTGTGTCTCCGCTAGGATACGCCACAGCGTATCCCTTAGCTATCATGGGCTACACAATAGACCAGTGTATTCAAGCGTCTTTTTTCTTAAGCACTAAATCTGAGACATTCAAACGTAGATGCCTATCATATTCTGCACAATACAGTACTCCATCACAAGTGTGTGAAAGTTTTTGGTAGCTGCACATACTTTGATTGATTTTTCCCCCATTTATCCGTGTGACGCACGGCCTAGAGAAAGTCATTTGTTACAACCCTACAATCTCTTCATTACATCAAATTGTTTCCTAGGTACTACCAACTATGTTCAGCGTTCACTGCACTTTAAATAACAGCTTCTTTTTTAGATCTTCTTAGGGCTTGTCCCTTCCCATGCCTATCGTTTGCTTCAACCCAGACGCCAGCCTGCGCCATCCTTCTTGTTTACGAATTCTCTCATCTTCGCTCCTCGTCCATTGCCTGAGGCATTTTGCGTTCCTATGCCCCCTCTATTTTCCCACAGATGACCTCCTCAAGCCCTTTTGCTACTGGCCCCACAATGTACTCGGCTCGAACGCGAACCAGCCGGAACGGGTTCCACACGGATAATCTTCAAGAAAGGAAGCAACGATCCGAGATAAATAAATTGTCATTGAGCTTTCTTGTCTTTACCTTATTGGGCTCCAAACGGTCTTTCCAAGCCATGCTTTTTTGTGCAAATACGACGGGCCATGTGCCATTGGTGGATGAGCAATCAGCCTTTCAACATGTGCTTCTTTTTCGGTTTTTTCCCAGCTTTCTAATGTTTTTTTTTTCCATTTCGTCTAACTGAGTAATCGTTGTTGATCTCGTTCAGGTCCGATCCTGTCATTTCGAACCGAACCGAACCGAACCGTAGTCGTAATAGCAGTCGTTCACCGTAACATATTCTTGCTCAATTCCTGCCCCTTTTTTACACTCCCTTCACTGCCTCCATATGATTGTGGGGCGTTTTTTGTCGACCTCACCTGATCGTAACCGTAGCAATAGACTTCAGACCACAATTTGGCCAAGTATACTTTTCTGGAATTGCCTATTCGATGAGAAGAAGAGCCACATACAGATTTACCGAATAGTTGTAATTCAGACCTATTATAACTGCTGTCATCACTTGCACCTTTAAAACTTAAATGTCACCTTGTCTTCTTATAACGAAGTCCAGTAGTTTTCCCTTATAGTTTTCAGGCTCTTTTTTCCTTCTTCGTCCCTTTTTCCATTCGGCTATCAATCGGTCTAGCTGACCAAAAACTCTGATCTGGTCCTATCTTTGTGGTAAATGTTGATGACATCTGCGTTTGTTGTAATATCTGTGTGTTGGTCCTTAATAGCGATTTGTCGTTTGACCTTGACAGCCCTTTAACAAATCACTTTGGTTAAGCTCAGAGCATTGATAGTCATGATTTGCTACTGAAACGACCGGTGCGGAAAAGATTAAATGTTTCGTACCATAACAGCATATCCATGGATGATAAATCAAAGGTTTGACCATCTTAAAGGTGACTTTTCGTATCACTTAATTTCGTTTCCTCTTCGGTACCTAATGAAATAATAAAAAATAAAAAAGTCCAAAGGATATATATATATTAACAACGTCAAAATTTGGTAAGACCTTAAATGGCTATTTAATAAATTCATCGTACTCGTCATTCAACATACAAAATAGAACCTTATACCACACTGCTTTTTTGCTATATGTATATATATTTTTTTGCTATATGTATATATATATTTTTTGCTATATGTATATATATATTTTTTGCTATATATATATTTGCTATATATACGAAACTTTGGTTTGATTAACCTTTGATTATAGGTCGTGTAACTTGTCGAACAACCTAGACATATGCACAGAATGATCGTTCACTTGGTGTCTTTCATTCATCTCGAAAATGATAAGGCTTAAGAAAAAAACAAAAACGTAGCAGGCTCAAAACGTATCTAGTCCTGCAGTGGACTCATTCTAGTTATTTCTAATTTTGACCTTCATTAAAACCTTTTCTATCTTCAAAAATTCATCGTAACTTACAAATTGCATATGTATATTAAATGTTAAGTCAAAATCCGTTTGATTTTTTTCCTTTGGAATTTTCCTTGCGAGACCAAGTTTTTTTTGGATAAATTTTTAACGATAATTCTTTTAACTTATTTCTAGCGTAACTTTTACCATGGCTGTGTTGTGCAGCCAAAAAGTGATCGAATGCATTGAATAATAATTTTAATGCCAAGTATCGATGTTATAACTATTTTAGCAAAATTTTCTATTCACTGAATTATCAGACATTTTCGGTAATTTTTAAGAGCTTTGACTTTTAGGAATTAAGATAGCGACCACTAAGAAGTAATTTCCAATAAATAAAGCAGATTCACAATTAAATATACATTATTATGTTTTCTGATCAATTCTAAATGGAAGCTACCGTGAATGGATTTGAAAATTATTACGGGTAAAAATCGACCAAAAGCACTAAAAAAAGGCACCCATTAAGTGTGAGTAATGTTCGACTTAAATTCACAAAGAAGAAAATATGGTGCCGACGTTGAAAATATAAATAGGTGTCAGTGGGCGAAAACAACAAATCAACCTAGATTACTAAGTGCACCTTCAACCGACCGACAAATGATCTTAGCACACCTTTTTCGTAAACCTGATGACCTACAAGATAAATGAGATACTTGTATATATATATATATATATATATTTTTTTTTTCAATCGTTACTCAAGTTAGTGCTTGTAACGGAACAGGTTAACCTGCTGGTTTACGTTTGTGAACAGTACAAAGCGTTTGCTCGAATCGAACGAACCCTTTTGTCTTATACGCCTCTACGATAGAATTGGCTATTCTAGTATTTACACATGTATGTATATGTATATATTGAAGAGCAAACAGCGATTCCAACGTCAAGCAAAACGTACATAAAAAGCCAGTGTTACAGAATAAAGGATAGCAAAGAAGGGGGTTAATTAGAGTTCGTTCATTCAACAGCCCCCGCTCCAACGTTTTTCCAAACTACGAGTTTCGCCACTCCCTATGTACTTACATGTTATGTGCGTCACAGGTGCTACCGTATCAAATCGAGCCCAATTCTATGATAACATGGCCGCAGCGGACTATTTAAACGTCAAGAAATGTTCACGATAGCCCAGGTTCTGAAAATGATGTGGCGTTACAGCTGAGTACAGGTTCAGATCCTAAGCAAAGTTGGAGTTTTGGTTGAAGTAAAGCGCAAATACAGCCGCTCCGCTCGGCCTTAAAGTTAGCCTAAGTGCGTTATATTTCAGTATGAAACTGAGCCTTTTGGGCCGCGAGCAAGATGTTGCTTTTGGAGTTGCTGTTACGCAGATGCTGAGCCGTTTGCGAGTGAATGGGAGGGTTCCAAACAAATCATTCGTTGCAGATGGCTATGTCCGGTAGATCGATGTCGAGCGCCTAGAAGTAGGCATGACTTATCCTATGCAGATGTTTGCGGGGTCAAAACGCATTAACAGCTGTGCGAGAACGAAACTCTTGGAGAAGCCAGGCCAGTCTTTCTTTGGTTTGACGGCTTTAATAGCTCGAAAGCATGATCGATAGGTGGCAAATCAACATGAAACTTCTAAATTATAGTAAATATAACAAAATAACCGTAAAAAAAATTATTTCGATTTAAATATTCAAAATGTTTAGTTCGAACAAAATTCTCTAGTCCCGGTGTTCCTCTGTAAATATCTGGCGCTACGGTATAAATTTATTTGCAATAAAAAAAACAATAATGCGTAACCGTATGGAGGAGGTGGTGTCGCAAGCATTGCAAACGCTTCGTGGTCAGTTGGTAGCATGAAAAAATTCAAAAAGACATCGCTGTATGTAATATTAAAAATAGCAATAGTAATAAAAGCGAGAAACTTATTCAGGTGTGCATGTTGCACGGAAACGTCCCGTGCTCGGAATCACTGCCTTGTTTTTGAAATTCTACCATCGATATATTAAAATATCGAACCTGTCGAAGTAGTTCGGGTTTGCAAAAAGATATAAGGATGCTCTGACTTCATACAAATTCAAATTTCGAAGCCCGACAGATCCACTGAAATAAAAAGAAACAAGTATGCAATTTCTTAATTTCATAAACCCTTACACGAACCCGTTCTTCTAACAAAAAAAAACACGAAGCTAACAGTGTAGAAGACTTTAAAGACACGCTGGGTTTGGTAAGCTATCAAAATAAAGAGTTGAGTTTTGAAGAAACTGGTCCTTATAATCATTGAATGGATGTAGCCCATGGCTATGTTGAAGATTTACGATCTATAGTGAGAAGAAGAAAACCGGAAGCTGAACGGAGCTACCCTTTACTGCATTGAATTGACCGCGGGTGTTTCTGCGCCCTTGGAATAAGCGTTTCCCCGTTTTATACGCGAACCCGCAAGCTACGAGACAGACACCTTATGTTCGGAAAAAAATGGTAACAAGACTCAGGAAGTGACGAAGTCTGGAACGTAGAGTAGAGAAACCGGAAATTGGTACGGGAGTCGACAAAGCAACGGCAAAGTCCGCCTTTGAGGGTGAAAGACCCGCACGTGTTCTCTGAGCAATTTGGCTCTCAGCAACGAAATTATCTATTTGTATGTGATAGTGTTATATTTGTCTTAAGTATTGACATATTATGTTCATGATTGTTCTAGTTGAAGGTATGTTGCACACATTTGCTTAGAACTACATGTTGCATGGGTAAATTTTTATTCACAAGATATTTTTTACATGTATGTATAAAAAAGATTTACTGCTGCTGTTGTACAATTTCTTTCTAGGTCGACTCACCTATCCTTCGATAAGAACCGCATTAACTGATGCTGAATTAGGTCTGATATAGGTCTTCTTTCATCAAGAGTTTGTCTAGTCGGCTAAGTCGACTGTGAAGTAGCTATGGGTTACGATTCATCTCATCGACAATTCAGCGGTTCTTTAAGTATTGCTTCCGATTCGACATCTTCTTGTTCTTACAGCGTCATAATATGATCGTAATTTAGAAATCTAAACTAAACCTTTGAAATAGTCATCGGACAAACAACGAGATGACCCAATTAGGTGGAACCTTTTGGCGGCTTTACCTGATTTGCGCAGTCATCATAGCAAAGAACAAGATCAAGCACGTTTCGATAGCGTTCCATTGTCTCATAAATTTATTGCGCCATAGAATTTTCTAACGCTTTATTTTTAGATAGTGCCTACAATAGTGCGGTTTTTGAAATTTATTTTCGCTTTATTGAAGCCGTTTGCTGGTACGACGATATGATTCATTTTGGGCACCGACGCAACTTTACTACAACAACCTGCCGTACGGTTTCGCACAGTTTCTAACGACCCAGATGGCGAGGGGTAACTGCAGACTACGCTAGCAGCGTCAGAATACGGTGCTAAGTCTTGCTGACTTCAGAGGTGGATCCAAAGAAGGAAGTGCTCTTATAAATGAAGATAAGGAATCCTCCACTGGGGACCTCATCAGTCCTTTCTGAAAATGTATAGCATCCTCAGCAGCCCAGTAGCGCGTCACAGACAAACAGCATCTGTCAAATAAGTTCTTACGAGTACTATGGTGTACATCTTATGACTCTTTAGACAAAAAAAAATAACAGAAGCAAACCTTTTCTCTTTTTAACAGAGCAAGCTTTCCTATATGTGGAATTTGACAAGTTATCGGCCCGATCGACGGTGGTCTTATTGGCCATGTCCTTGCAAACCTGAAATTTCAATTCAACTAGTCAATTAGAAAATAGGTAGCGATCGCTAAGGCTTTTCCCACATTACATAATTACAATGTGGACGACAAGCGATTCGAACACGAAACAAAAAAACACGGCGGTACGGAGCGGCTCATCCTATCTACCGCAGTACGACTTCGCCTCGTGAGCAATTAGCTATCCGTCCCTGCATTCAAATTTAGCGGTTTTCGACCTATACATGTAAGTTTGTAGTAGTACATTTAAAACCTACTAACTAGGAGTGGCGTTTCCGCTCCTGTAACATTTGAATCGATCTACGCCAGCTTGTGATTACGCTGTGTTTTTTGATCGGCTGGTATATTTCTACAAGCCACGTTTACTGTCCCAGAGCTGACACAGAACTAGTCCTGCTACTATGAGCCTGGTAATATAGGAAAGTAACCATTGAAACGTATCTGCTACCTTAGTCGATGTTGTGTTTGTGTCATGCTTTGCAATTGTCGAATGAATTGAACCGTGTGGGTGGACGTCGCAGGTGCTAAATGACGTTTCCTAATAAATAATAATTTTACGTTACCTTGAAACCTTCCGGCCTAGTTTACAGTTAGCCCTGTCATACCACACCGTACCGCTATTATATCTTGCTACTATCTGTTACTTGAGAGCTTGTTATCTCTTCGACAGTCGGCAGTTATGTCCTTTATTACTGGACACGCCTGATAAAAGTGTACTTTAGCTTTGCGGTTGTGTGTTGTTTTGTTCGAGTCGTCCACGATAAATTCGAGGCACGAACATCGTTCCGCTGGTGATTTTTTCATCTCGATATCCGCCATTGGCTGAAATCACACGCCTGTATGCGGCCATTTTCTTCAGGCGCAGCCTGTTACGAAGGTAGCAACTACGAGAATACAGCCGACAAATGACTGGCCGACCGATTATAACAATTACCCACAAGCCGTAGCTGAAACCGATTAAACAGAGATATTGCTGAGAATATATATGTATATAAGCATTAACTATTGGCAGTCTTTACAACGGAAGCCACTGGGTTATAATTTTAACGGACGAAAAAGTTTAGCCGTATCAGCCCGACGAACATGGACTAGAGTAAGCGTCTTCAAACTCCAGTGAGTCATCCACACATAGTCGATTCTACACGTTGAAGTGTGTCGTAAACGTCGTCGAAGGTAGCTTTTTATATTTCAAATTCTTTGTCCTAGTGTGAATGAGCGAATATTGTGTTTGACCCCGAAGTCGCCTGTCATAAAGATAATGACCAAAGCATAACTTCCTTTAGAGCAAGTTCATTCCAGCGAAAATATCGCACGACTCCGCCTCATATGACGAGCTTACGTCTATTTATGGGACACGAACGATTAGCTACGTATGATGGCTTCGGGTCAGAATTGCCCAAGATTACCAAGCCCAAAGAATCGATCTTTTGTGCTACTTGCAACGCTTATTCCGAACACAGCTATGATATATGTCAAATATTTTTTGGACATAAGCCAGTGTGAGACCGATGCTAGATACGATCAAACCTACAATGACCATCCAAGTTAGTGGGTTGGAGCAAATGCATGAGAAAGAGAGGTAACAAGAAAGTATATTGCGTCTTCGAACGAAAACACGCTGCTTACATGTACCACCGCTAAATTTTCTTCAAATAAAAATCGTATTGAACCTGAGTGTTAAATTAAACCAAATTTAATTAGTCCTTCGTCGACATTCCAGCTTATATGTGGAACGCAAGGGTGTCCTCAGCCTTGCTTCTTTGTATCGGACATTTGGCCGTTTCAGCCACGAGGTCGAATCGCTTATTATTACTTTCGCTTGCTTTGTTTTCAACTTCAGCTCCAAACCTTTTTTTTCAAGTGACGGGATCTAGCTATAGGACAGGCTTTTTTTTTTCGTCTACACATAGCAATGTCGATAGATATTACAACAGGGAAGCTTCTGGTATTTGTTCCTTGAATTTCCCCCGACAAGCTTCTTGAATGTTTTTTTTTTGCTCCTGCTTTCCTTGGTAACACAATGAAGCCAGTTATAGTAAAGATAACCTCTTGGGTATTTTGCCTATTCCCGACAAGCTAAAGCTTGTGAGTGTAAATATACAAAATGCTTTAGATTATCATCAATCACCCCAGCGAGACACTACATTCAACTTCAATTAAACGAAATAGCTACCAAAAGCTACTAAGGAATTAGCCTGCCTGTTGATCTTAGCTAGTACAAAGTAAACCTGTATTAAGCAGTGATTTCTAAGGCCTGATCAGTTTCTAGGTGAGGCTATTCGCTTCAGCCTAGTATCGATCACCAGCTATAGCTTGAAGCCGTAAATCCTACGCGGATACCTCAACAGTAACCACAGTCATATGTTTGTGCAATAAGATCGTTGCAGTGCTTTGAAACAACGTTCGATCGAGCCGAAACCTAGTATGCGAAGCGTTGCTTTCGCTGGGACCAAACTCTCACTATCGCCATTGCAGCACGTCGGCTCGGACTTGAACGCTCATAAGGCTGGCACCCTACGAGAGAGTCGGGGGGTTAAACGAATGCTGTGGCCTAATGACTTGGTTGGCCTTGAGTCGAATGGATTTGTTTGCTGTCGCCATCAAAGGCAAGTGACGCCTCATCACGGATAACCATTTAATGACGCGCATTTATAACGATTAAGGCCACATTGTACGCCTATCGGTGCTATCCAGCTAAACACACTTTCTTTAGCCAAGAAAACAACTGCAAGCATTTACATCTGGAAATTATAAATTCGGTCACCTAAGCAGATGCTACGCGTATATCTAGGCTTCAGTTTTTTTAAATCGGTCAATCAGTCTAGCAGTAGATAATACGACGTTTCTAAAATGTTCTATGTTTGAACGTGAACCAGAAACGGTGTATGTTTTCACTCCATGTGCAAAGGAAACTACAGTCTGAGAGGTTTCGAGCTCGAAGAATACTTAGAAGTTGTTTTGGACCGTTATAGTTCAAAGCTTTTTTAGCTGTATATAGTTACAGAAGCCTTATTTGATGCTGATTAATTATATAAATTGTAGTTAAGTTCATACAGCCTAATACGAGGTCGGAGAAAAGTATATTTTTATAGAGCTTGTGTAGATCAGGGCGACGGATGCTTTTCTAACAGAAGGACCAGAAGTCACGATACAATTTAACCTATACAGAAATTAGAAGAGCTGGCACGTATGCAGCTGGACATTGATTTATGAGCTCCGAGCGAAGATTAAGAACGGAACCTATGTTGGGTTCCCGTTATTGAGAAATCTCCCATGACGAAAAACTTAATGCTACTCAACTTGTTCTATTGATGGTTCAGACATTTTTACCTTGTAGAATTGTTTGACTTACAGTTAGTTTAATAGATTAGATTCCTTTTTAACGATGTTTCGCATGGCTGTGAGTTGAAGCGAAAATCTGAAAAATCATTTTTATACTTAGCAAAAAGCACGCGATGTCCAGCCAGATAGCGTAAAAATCTTATGTGGTATTTATAAATGAAAACCGTCCTCTTCACATAATAAACCTTCGATTACTGTGAGCTAGCGTTCGCTTCTCCTGTGTCCTTTGTTTAAGAGAGTTATTGTCAAGACAACAGTTGTTAAGCAAGCTAGATTGCAATTTCCTATACTCAAGCTTATTACTTATGTCGTTTCTTTACTATGTAATTCGTTAAAAACTTCTGCTGTTCAGAGCTGCACTTCTACGTGTATGGTGGTGACCACGGCGGAAAGAGGCCAATAAAATTGAATCGAATTTTTTCTAGCTTTAGCGTGGTCCGTAGGGCCAGAAAGGACCTTCTACCAGCCCTTGCATATGGCGCCGTCCAATGTATTCACGGTCTAGTCGAAAACCTGCAGTCTCCTCCAGCATAAAGACGCATAGGACGTCGAGAATAAGACGATTCAGCTACGATGTTACCACTGATAATGTTAGCCAGTAGTTGATGAGCCACGATGAGTGGCCTTACTGTTTGTGCAACATCAGGCTCACTGTCGTTATATTGGTTGCGCTCGGGTAACATAGTTCGTTGAAACCAAGCTCTGAGTTAATTAACAGGGTCAATCAGTGCTTGCATTGGGTTCGACCTATTAGGCCCCCGGGAATCGAATGTGAATTTTTTCATATTACGTTTTCAAGTTAAAATTTAACGCCAGTCGGATACGTTTTGCTAGACTAATTTTTGACGGACGTAGTACTTCAACTTGAAGCAGCTACATATAAAACGCGACATACATTGTCGCCTATGAGCAGCACGGACCAATCCGCGGACTATGTTACACACGTACACATCTGCGTTATACTTAACATAGATAATATTCACTTTAATGGAAACGTATTGGCATTATTATTAATTTAGGTTAAGAAAGACTTGGCTATAAACGGAGCCTAAGAGAATATTGAGGGACCGGGAAGTTAAGTTATCGTCGGTTGACAGCGCCCTCTTCAGGATGACGACTTATCTGAACCTCGTTACGCTCAGACCAAAAACTGGCAGAATAGTGATTTGACCTAAAGGAACGAACCTTTTTTTTAGGTTTTTGGCAAGAAATGGCCAAAAGTGGTTGAAAGAAATGGTTGAAAAGTGTACCACGTTTTCGGCTATTGGAGAATTCGCTCAGGCTCAAAAAGGCACCTAAGTAAATTTAAAACTAATTTAAAAATAAATAAATTGGAAGTATTAATGCATATCATTACATAAGCCCAGCAAAGTGAAATACAATAGATTTCATGATATAACTTTACGTTCTAGCGCATCGACTGAGCAAACGCTCACATTTTTAGACTGCATCACATCCTATATTTTTCAGTATTCCGTGTTGAAATCCAGCCGCAGATTACGCCGCTGTCTAGGCTATAGGAAGCCCATTTGATACTTTATCATGCTCGTCAATAAACACAACTCGTACAAATGGTCAACACGTACAAGATTGTGTCACAAATATGTCTTTTGATACTAAGTATTGCTATCAACACGCGATGGCGGGTCTTTTAGAATAAACAGGATGTCTTAATTAGAAACGGAGGCGTATGAGATGCTTAACATGAACTGAAAAAGAAGCGGGTGGAGGCGTCGATTTCTCAAACGAAGTCAAGTCGTATTAAGCCTGAAGAAAACTATAACCGATACCCCCATCCTATCGTGACCTTATTTGGTTCAATCACCTCTAAAGGCGACAGATAGAGGAGTTTCAATTTCTCGTCTAATAAATCCAGCCGAGCTATCTGGCTAACAAATTCCTCGTCAGAATTGTTCAGGGTCCCGTAATTCATTCCTCCGCTAATTTTCTCGCTGAACTCGCCAGCCTTTGCACCAACCTAACCGAAACAGCGCTAAAACGAGCAGATAAAACTTTTTCCATTTTGTCCGACCCTCAAGTGACGAGTGCCTGGAAGTTTTACTGTCTCCTTCCTATCACCAAGACCAATGGGAAAGTTCTTTCGAAAAGAGCCGAGCTTTTGATCCTCAATACATATTGCGTTTTCGGGGTGGGCGGGGTGGTAAACGCTCCAGCGTCTCCAATGTGACACAGCTACGACTGATTCTCGGCTCTGACGTGCGCCAGAAGCACAGAAAACATTGCTAGCAGCGCCAACGATAGGAGAAAATTGCGCATTCGCTATTGAACTTAATAAGATGGATGACGGTGCCAAGAAGAGATGAACAAATGAGGCAACGTGACCCGTATATGAGTTCCGAGTATGTGTGCGAAGCTTAGTATTAGCTGGTGGACTCGCAGTTCGTTCTAAGAAAACTAAATCAGTCTAAACGTAGGGCCAAAGTCATGAATGGCCTCTTCTGTAACAATCGGGTCGGTAGAGATCTCTGATTACTGATCTCGTTTATGTACTTTGTGTTCGTCTTTGTTAGAAATTTAATCGAATTTAATGCTTGAGGTTTATATGAAAGGATTCGAACGTTTTAGCATAGTCTAGATAACCTGTTAAAGGTTTTACTATTAATCTAACTACTACTAACCTAAACCTCTTATTAATAACTAAACCAAATACTAGTGTATTTGGTTTAGTTATTATCCCTAATAATCCCTATTATTCTAAGACAACAATAATAATATATTATACAGTATATAAGATACAACTGACGTGAAATTTCGTCCAGTTGACGCTGACGACAAAGGAGCTAACATAGTTTTGCATCTCTATGAAGAGGCTGTACAATTTTTTTTTTATCAATTTATATTTAGACGGTAGCTTGTATTTGAAAATAAAAAACAGGAATTGAAAATACCCACAGATGTTTGTGAAGCGACTGTAAGCTTTTGAAACAAATTTTCCGTCTATTGAGAGAACTTTTATGTTCTTGCTGTTTTGTCATGCAAGTCACTATCGGTCCACATACAAATAAACAAAGAATGTGACGTTACCATCTCGTTGGCTGGTTTGCTGAAGATTCTCCACTTATTTACTGCGCATTATAAGTTTTTTTAGTCTCAAACTCATGACGATTGTAGAAGAAGATCTTAAGTATCAAAATCACTATACCTAAGTTCAACCTCTACAACAAACAGGTGTATCATTTTTATGCAGCGATCAATATCCTAGTTATCTTCCACGACCGCAAAGAGCTTCCAGTGCATTTAGTAATTTTATCTTGGAAATCAGATGCTGAAGATCTTTAGACAAACTTGCAGAGTTTATTTTACGAGCGGCAGGTTTATATCACTATCAGTCGAGTCATCATATTATAATACTGATACTACCTGGCAAGTTTTTAATCTCCGCTGAGAACAAAATGGCCAAGCCAATCCTCTTTCGAACAGCGTAAGCATTTCTTTGGGTTCATTTTATAAAATACAGAACGCCTAACCGGATGGTGATGGAGACAAAGATTTGCTGCAAACTCAACTCCGAGAAACCACTTGGTAATTACAACATTATTAAGTTGAAGGGACTTATTTTTCCTTTGAGGTAACAGCTTATATGTGGGCATATTTGAACAGCACGGAAATATCCTGCTGTTGATTTGGTCAACTGTTTTGGGCAGGTTATTGTCAGACACAGATTAGAAAAGCATTGATTTAGTTCCCTTTGCGTCAAGGACGAACCCATACATAGCAGAAAGGCCATATATGGTCAACCCCTTAAATGGGTCCTTTATAGCGATTGGCTTCGCGCAGTACATATTTAGCTCGCACGGTCGCTTGAGATGCGTAGTCGCAATTTATTCTGAATCAAATCGGTCTGCCTGTTTTTGTTTCATTTGTTCTAAATGCTTCTTGAGATACCTATATGCACAGATAAAATGCTAGCTTCTCTTCAATAAAATCATAATTTCTCTAAAATACAAATGTTTAGCTACTATGTTCTTTTAGTACTTAATAGATGCTTCTGAGTAGAAGGTACCTCTCAAACTTAACATGTCAGTTCTCTCTGCAAAAAGCAACCACGCCGAACTTGATCTTTTGAGTATCGCAAATTGCTGCACAGGAGTAAAGTAGCAACTTGAAGCGAAGTTGCATTCTCGATCCTGTGCCAGTGTCTTTCCCATAGTAGTATACCAGTTCTTCCGTCTTCTAACACAACTGAGCGCGTGATCTGTCACCTCAAGGTCTCGCTGAGTCTCTTGACGATGACGGGCAATTCCTTTGAGGAAAGCAAAGAAAAGAAGTGGCTTCTACATTCCTGTATGATGTTGAATGATACTGCGGAAGTCGTTAGCTCTCACGTATACATTACAATACCACAGGTGCGTGTGGTAAATACGTATAAACATACACACACACACACACACATATATACCCATATATATATATATATATCTATATATACATATATGTATATATATGGGTATATGAAGGCTTTAACGAAGATGTATTACCTGGCATTGAAGCACTGTGTGACTAAGCTCATGCAGTATCGCCGAGGAGTCGGTTTCTAGACCCGACAAGAACGTTATCCGTTGAAGTTAGCTTTATATTTTTACGTCTCGTGAAGCTTTCGTGAAACAGGTAAAAGGCTAAGTTAAAAAGAGTATATAAATAAAAGCAACACGAAGAGATATCGTGTGCAAAGCTTCGGATGCCAAAAGAGTTCCTTTCTTGGGGGTTCTAGTGCATTACGTATAATTGATGACTATATTGATGCGCCGTCGCACCTTTTTTTACTATTCTCTATTCAAAATAGTGTTTTCCACCAGATCGTTTAGCTGCTTAGTTGACTATTTCTTAAAAAACGCTGAATATAAACCTTTAGTGCATTATATTATCCCAGGCGTTCGATTTAGGGACGCGCTCTATGATTTTCGGGAATCCTATTTCGACCTCTAGCTGTTTCATCATGTACGCTAGAAAATTAAAAACCGTGTAATTAGGTGAATTATTGATTTAGATTAGCTTCTTCAATAGCGTCCTTGATTTTTCCTCGCTGGATGTAGATTAAAATTGTCAAAATAATTGTAAGAATGCTTATCGGGTTTTTAATGAAGAATCACTCTCACTGAACTGCGACTCTGCGCACGAGATTTGCACAAATACGCTCATAAGTAATTATGCAAGTATCTACAATAATAGCTTGTGGCCTGTTTCGTTACTTAGCTCGAATTCTGGCTATGTCTTTATTTGTTTTATCACCCCTAGCGGACGCTAGAAAAAGGCTGGAAAAGAAGGGGAAACAGATAAGAGACATGACGTTGATCTCTTATCAGGATTTCCAAAACATTGTATTACACAAATACTGTATTATTAGTAGCTCGTGTTTGGCCGAGGACGAACCTAGAGGATTTACTAACGCGGCTAGTGGAATTCTTACTTTGAGTTGGCTTTGGTAGTTCCGTGATCGAAGGGGACAGAGCTAGTTCTTGGCCGGGATGTTGGAGTGACGGAACAGAAGGCAGAGATGATGTGCAAGGTCACGCAGGGCGTAAGCACAAAAGGCGAAAACCTTGAATTGCAGTTACTGTCGTCGGCGTTGCCCCGCGTCACAGATGATACAAACTTTAGTCATTGTTGAACTGTTAGCGTGTTTAAGCAAGCTGCGCCGAGTTGCCTACGACGCTGTCCAGCGGGACACCGGGGCCCCGTCGTGGTGCAAGCGGATGATGGTGGGTTAAGACCTGCCTGATCGTGAGCCTAATCGCGTTTACGATGATTAACGAGGTGTAATCCATTCTGCCTGCTGTGCATACCTTCTACCTTTAACCCGAAGCTTTT
This sequence comes from Varroa jacobsoni, assembly GCF_002532875.2. Lineage (NCBI taxonomy): Eukaryota > Metazoa > Arthropoda > Arachnida > Mesostigmata > Varroidae > Varroa > Varroa jacobsoni. The sequence goes on along the minus strand of NW_019214347.1, from coordinate 442,935 downwards.
CCAGGTTCCCGGTTAGCAAGACACGGCAGCGATGGTGACGTTAAGGGAACTCCAGCACTGCTTCAATCCTCTCGCCAGCTGCAGCTCTTGAAGCGTGCTCAAGGGCTTTCATCCAAATGGCCCAAATTGATGGTCTGTCTACATCACCTCATATCGTTCTAGCACCGTTTCGCCGTTGCTATCAGGCTTCGGGCGATTAGTGAGCACTATACACTACGGGTTGCGTTTCGTTTAATATGACCGATACGTGGAATTTTTTCCTCGCATAAGTGGAATCGGTAATAAAGCGTATATACGGCGAGGGAAGACGGGGCAAAGTTTTACTTTTCGGCGCATTATGGGACTGTATGGAACCTGTGCATACCGTACTTGTATCTTACTTCTACATGCGTACCTGGGTATGCATTTTCTCTCATTAGATGAGCACAATGAACGCACTGCAAAGGCGGTTCAGATAGGGACACATATAGTCAGAGGGTTTTTCCTGGGTAGTATTTGCTTGAGGGAATTTAATATACGTGTTATTAATCATGCGTGTACATGTTAATCCCTGAAGACATACTCTAAGGTCACAATTGTGGAAGAAATATCGGTGATGTTGATACCTACTGACATGTTTGGTTAGTTAAGCTTTAACACACGTCATTTCGTTTATCAGTATAGAATTATTGGGTCAATCAATACTTGCAGTTTAGGAATATTTTGCTTCCACAAGCGGAAGTGTGTCGATACGGGCTGCTTCCTTGGAGTCTTCTAAAGGTGAATGCTGATGCATGTTATCGTACCCATCTGCACTAACCTCTTATTTAGGGGTATCTTACGCAGCCCGGCAGCAGATATACAAACGATTTCCCATATTATGCAAGGGCTAAACTAAATGTTTCGAGTGTTACATCCGACACTGCTATTAGGCCTTCTATCAGATGGCTGATTCCAACCATGAAACAAGCCGCATATCTGTGCCTGGGTTCGAGCTCAGGGCCACTACCTCTCCTTAAGATTAGCAATCAAATACATTACCCACTGGGGCTAGTGCATCTTTTCCCAAGGAGCTGTATTCTAGCAACCTACCAGGATATACTCTCGCTGTACTAGTGTTTGTGAGAATGGGTTATTAGCGAAAGATTTTTGGTATTTCCAGGCATATTGATTGATATTGGCTTCTTTTCTGCTTATTCAGGTAACAGCCTATTTTAACTAGACATTGAAAAAAATTATATAGAGAGTTGATAAATATTACTCTGTTAGACTGGATGATTTTCCCTAAATTGCCTGAGCTCCTAAGGCAATGTATTACTCTGCTGTTGACTGCAACGCTGGATGCAAGTTTTGATAATATTTTGCTATACATTTTTATCTAAGTAACCTCAAATATTTTGACGACCAACAGTTAGACATATAGTTAGAAACACTGGAAAAAGCTGACCTAAAAAACCAGACTAAATAATCCTCATTTTGCTGAAAAATACTTTTTTTTTAGTGAAATGATGAATCGCGAGCTTCCACACATACATACACAAAAACACACACACATACATATATATATATATATATACATATATTTGTAATACAAAGAGAAGGAGATTAATTTTAAGTAACATCGTCACGTCAAGGCAAGAAATATTATCGTCATGGAATTAAAAAGCATGGATTGTACGCGTGGGCACAACAAACGAAATTGTTCTTGGTTACCTTTCTACCACCATGCATGTTTTGTTTTTCTGTCATCCGGTGAAACATGGCTTGTACTGATTTCGCGTTTTGTGCACCTGCCTATCTCCAATGTGTTCTGTTGCTAGCTGCATGACAGCTGAACTACCCCGCACCCAGGCCCATTTTTCCTTCACGCCTGCGCCTGCCCACAGCTCTGCATTACTTTTCCTGCTTCTAGAGCGCTGGTGTTACTGGCAAGACTAGTGTCTTGTACTGTAGTGTATACTTCTTCTAACGAGTCAATTCGATTACGGGCTCGTCTTCCTGGTCTCTCTCGTTCGCATCCCAACAGCCAGCTCTTCCCTGCGTTTCTCGCTAGTTCGGCCATCCACATCGCTCTGGAACGAAAACGCCGCATTAGGCCTGACAGGCAGAGGCCAGCCAAAGTAATAAGCGGCAGAGCCCTCTGTTGGCGTCTGTACGGGACGCGAGTTTCTCGTTGGTCAACGGAGCTTTCTCACTAAACGCATGTGGAAAAGCGGATAAGACGCTGGCGTGGAAGGCTCTCCAGCCACGACTCCTGTCCATGTTAGCTGCTCCTCAGTTGTCTGCTGTTGTAAGAAGACTTCATAGACGGATCCACTAGTTTAGGATGGGTATGACTTGCTCCGGGACTCAGCAAGGCTCTAGTTAGCGCAAAGAGCGGATAGTCGGTACTAGGCGTTAGTAGTAATATACTAGTATGAGTTTCAATTTACTTTTATAACTCCTTTCAGTTCCTACTGCTGGAAGTTACTAGGCAAAGCTAGCTAGTTCGTTTTGCAGTTCTTGCTATACTATACGACGACCACACCAATATGCATTTCCCGCTTCATATTATGGGTATTATAAGTTAACGAAGACCGCAGTTCTAATTCATAAAGCGTCATTAGAAACGAATGATGTTTTAAATAATGTAAGACTAAGGCAAACGTGAAATTAGAAGCTACACTTCTAGTCCACTATGTGGCTAAGACGTAAGAAGGCATCGCAAGATAGAGGGGGATGAAACACTAGATAGGACCATCTATGAAACATCTTTAAGGTCCATGCTGTCTCAACGTACCGATCACTGCTAGCGCCGTGATTCAGTTATTCTCTAGGTTTAGAAACGACCCAGATTTTGCAGGAAGCAGTCCCTGCTGGTCCCTGTTTTGTGCTGCTCTGCCGATAGTATTCTTCTTTTAAGACTGTTCCACCACTGCTTGCCAAGCAGCAGCATTCGGTGTGCCCATTTGGCTTATCTGACGGCGGCTATTATTCGTGCTGGGAATTCCCGGCCTACTCTTGCTGTTCCGTCCACTTCCGCGTTTTCAACCCAGTTCCTTCTAGTTAGTGTGTTGGCCGGCTATCTCCCCGCAATGGGGCAACATCTCAGCCTGTCCTAACCCAACAGCGGCGGTAGCAGCGAGTGGCGGCTTCGTCAGCTACCGCGTTGTGAAGGCTGCCAGGCTAGATGTGCTCAGGAGTTGGGTGATGCGAATGTGCCAGTCCGCTGAGATTTGTCTGTTGAATAAAGAGGGAGAAGAGAGCGAACGGAGACTAAGACGAACGACGGTGATAAGACGTGATACTAATGAAGACCGACATTGGCTACTACCACAGTCAGTGCTAGGTGGGGCCCAAACGCTTCTGAATCGCTCCTGCCTATTGAAGTCGCCTACCTTTAATAGAAGCCACTCGCGGACGCGCACCCGAACTGTCCGACGGGCCTGGTGCTACTGACTTGCTTAGGCCTGACTGTACCTACCTTGCCCAAACGTACTCATACGGATAGCTTAGTTTAGGGTGAAGCCCTTGTCCATCCTCCAGCCCAGCCGCTCACCCCACCTGTCTAGTATGTCTGTGAGGATTGAGTAGAAAAACGAGATGAGGCGCAGCACTGGGAATATTGGCAATGGACCAGCTAACCAACTTACCAATAGCAGTAAGCCACTGGAAAGGAAAGTCATTGGGAATGGAAGCCGCCGAGGCAAGAGGTGGGCATTCTTGCTTATTTATTTCCTCACGCATGTGCCACATCATCACATCTATGGTAAGGCCTTGCCTGACTTTAGGGTCATAGTAATATTTTTACGGCCTTTTACGACCGCTAACATATCCATAGACCACCATGTACAACACGGGGAACATAACTTGGCCTTTTGAAGGGATATGGGAGATGCACGATAAGCGTGGGATAAGGGATACCTATAATTTTCGTCATCATGATTTAATTAGTAATAATCATGTATCTCATACAATCGTACATCGTAAAGCCGTATCCCTATAAGCAGGTGAATGGCAATAATGCGCGTAGAGCTTACGTAGCAAGGATAAAACGACGCGCGCACAGATACGAAAAAATCTGGACACATACAGTCTGCAAAGAAAAGTGTTAGTTCAATACGTAGCTCATATCTGTCGCAAACATCCTTCGAACATCCCGTCCAGAAGGTACTGTTTGTGTCCATCCAACGATCGGGGCGAAAATGTCTGATCGCCCTTCGGGCCAGCAAAACATGTGATTAGCCCTCAGCTCCGCTATCAACGCTAAGTTAATCTCAATTCAAAAGACAACGTCAAATCCAACAAAGTGTTCTAATAACAATATTCATACAATTTTTCTACACATTGTATAATAGCATTGCTGGATTTTGTGATTAGTAAGCAGGTGACACCACTAAATAATTATTAATATAAATATTATCAATTTCCCCGATTCTATACGTATAAACAAATTTATTGTCCTTTATTTATTGTCCTATATAAATGATTCTACATTAGCACGATAGTAAGTTACTTTTTTCAATGAAGTATTTTGATTCGATATGTCCTGTATGACCGGACTGAGCTGAATGAAGGCATTGGGTCTCGCCACTGCACCGAGGGGCCCTACGCAGCTTTTTCGCTATTCAAGAATCTTTCAGTTAAAAATAGACTTGACGGTATGAAACGCATAATGGACCGGTAAGTCACCCCAGACTAGAGACGCTGGTAACTCAAATCATGCGTCTACCTTTACGTGGTCTCTAGTGCGATTCTAAATGGTCAACGTAAAGTTCCTTCAGCCATCGGACTTGATTGTTATGCAAATAAGTTATACAGGCGTCTAGACTAGATAATATCACCGAAGTGTGCTGCATCTCGTTTCGCAGCTAGTTTAAGCATCTTCTTCGCTAAGACGTGGATCTACTAGATATTTTATAATACACAGACTTGGACGAGCGTCCAGCTACGCGTTACAGGCATATGCGTAAAATTTGCATAGAATCAAAATATATTCGAATATACCGTGAGAAATAAAAATGCTCAGAGGGTTTACTAACGAAATTGTTGCTAAGTAGGTAGAGCTGCTATGACGAGATTCACCTTAGAAATGTCTGTGTTTTCTTATTATTGGCACTCTTGTGTGGTCATAGGTAAGCATGGTAATGCGTTTTGATGGTATCCGTTGATCAGGTTATATGTTAAAAAACAAATGCGTTTCACAATGGTATATTAATTAGCCGATGATCAGGCGCCGGAAGTTTATGTATTGTTAATGGCACATTAACACTATGTAAAAATGAAAATACGTTTTTGTTTGAAATATTGTTCCTTTCTTCTTGAGTTCATTGTCTACGGTTAGTATATTTATAGTACCTTCGTTAGACTCAACTTGCTTGCCCCGATACTAAAATCCGTTATCACTGACGCTTTTCTCCATTTTCACCATCATTTCTACCTCTATCCGAGCTACAATTGCACTAATGTTCGGCATCGTTCGAGGCATCTGACCACATCTAGCCTTCCCGTTGGCGACCGAACACCAGCCCAAGCAGGGCAACTCGTTTTATGGACGTTGATTTGACCTATTGTTATTTATTCTGCCCTATGTTTCCCAGTAGCACAACAATTTCTCCGGATCCATCCCCCGTCCTACACACATCTGAACTCGGACTTGTTCACGCACAAGCCATCACTATCATTGCTTGTACGTACGTTCCTTGTAGCTTGAAGAATGCAGAAGCCCTGCTAGCAAAACCCATGTCTGAATGGATGGCAAAGTTCCTTCTCACGTTATTTAAAATGCATTTCCTGGCCGGAGCAACTGCGGTCGCAGGGACTCACAGAGATATCGGAGCCTGTGAAACATAATGAAGATAAAGTGTCGTCCTTCCGAACGCTCCAGAATGTCCTCCGAGTACCCTGAAACAGCACTCCCGATGCGCAACTCGCACTTCCGGGGGTCACTAGCCCCTAAAACCCTCAACACGCTCATGATAGAACACGTCCCGACCATCATGTGCTCCTTCAACCCATTGTTCTTGCAGCTTGCACTTCGTAGACGGCTAGCTAGAGCGTTGGATGCAGCCTCGTGCCGAGACAAGCCACGGCCCAAGCCACAAGCGGGTGAGCACCGAACAATTTAATGCTGTCACGTTTTATTATCTGCACGCTATCCTTAGCCCTCGAGCTTACACAGACGCAGAGCGTGGCGGCCGTATAAAGACCAACATTTCTCTTGTGGCAGTGAACTTGAAAGGCGATGCCACTTTTCGGAATACTTTGCCGTTCTAATTGTTGTTCTCATCGCCAAGGAAAAAAGGGGAGGCAGATGTTTTTCAATAGAAACCTATTTAGCAGTTTAGCTTCTGGCGACGCATTTTAGGAAATAGAAAAAACGATTATTCATTCGTTCATTTATCGGTAAAAAATTACGGGATATGAAGTCCGTATTGGATGAATGCGTTTCGTTTAAAAAATCAAGCCGAAACCATGGTAATTTGGAGATGCGAACTCGCTGGGGGGTCAAATCGTATCGAATTTAGCGATACAATTGATTCTTAAGACCTTACTTCAGGAATATTCGTTCCAATGCCCCGTATCTGTCGATTATTTAAAAAAAAAACGCGCATGAATTTACGATAGGATAAAGTTATTACATTGGCTTTTCCTCGAAGCTTAGCCAACTTGGCCGGAATAAGAGAACGTTTATATATTTTACATTGGATCTATAAACGGTTGGTGCATAGTAGGTTTACGTTATAAGTAACGAGCATATGTAAGCTAATTCAATGTTTCTTATAGTAAATACATTAGTAGTTTCGATTTTGTAAAGATAAACTTCAGACATCCCGATAAAAAGTGGACAGTAGTTTCCCGTTCTAAATAAGTCCGTCCTATCTCGAATAGCCAAGTTAGGACCATATCGTTCTTTTTTGGGTCGAATTTTTATATAGGTAGTTCGGTCTGAGGATATACAAATGTTTTTAGCGGATAGGCCACACGAACTGTAATATCCAATCGCTGTTTAGTGCACAGTGCCCTTGGCTGCTATTTGTCAATTCTGTTTGATACTCTGCCATAATTATGCAACTATGAGATAGCTTAATAAATGCTATGAGTTTCAATATCATACAACATAAAGCAATTACCTACATACGTACTTTTTTCAACGCTCCTCCAGCCAAATATAATTGCACATACGACGGAAAATTATTTGAAGCCATCGTGAAGTATTTTTTTTGACTGATACGATTGATACGGTCCGACAGAAACGTCACTCAGCGTATGTTGATAGCTGGCGATAGACGCACAGCGCACTATCGGAGCGAGACCGTTTTGAGTAAGTTCGTGCGCGTACGCCCCAAACCAGACTTCCGTTAAGCATGTTTGGCTCTCAATGCCCTATAAGGGCCTTGTGTTCTGCTAGCAAATAGTGTCTATTGATGAACGAGTTGATGGAAAGGTAGGAACGAGAAATAGGTTAAAGACGCATGCTGCATCGAGAACGAGTTCTGCAGCAGTTCGGCGGTCGGTGAATAAGGCATAATACATTATGAAATATGTGGGTTTGCCCCTATCTTGTCATCATTCCATATTCGTCCATATATCATTCATACAGCATGCTCGTCATATGTGGCTCGGAGCTGATTCACCCGTTTGTTCCATATATACATCGAGTTTCAACACTACGTTACGGATAGCAGCTCTAGCATTAAAGTCTTAGCGCGACACAGCGAGTTAAAACGACATGAAGATATGACAGGCGTCCATCGAAAGCTTGCGCAATACAAAGATCTTGATCAGATCATGTCGTTTGATTTTTCTCCATCTTTGGGCTCTCTGCTAACGATCGACTCGAACACGATCGTATGGCTAATTTGCACCAACATTTGAGTCGTCCAACTTCTCCCTATCTACCCCGAAGTTGTATAACACAAGTCACGCCCTCAAACCAGGCTCAACTAACGTGCCAAGCCTAAAGTGTGCCACTATTACTTTTAAGACAACTCTACCAAATTTAGGTTTGAAGCCAGACAGAAAGTAGTAAGACGCAGACAATCTTGAATATAACGTCGAAAGAAAAACGATTATTTAAAAACAGTAAAGCTTTAACGAATACCAGCATTTATTTATTGGCTAGTACTATAGTTATTATAATACTATTGATAATAAGCACGTACTAAACGTAATTTTGAGTAAAATTGATGCTAGTTAGCCAGCTTGTCAAGCGTACACTTAAAACCATCAGATACAGTAGCTCCTTTAGGGTAAGCTTTACCAGGTATGGGCATAATACTACCTTGTCTCAGAGTTCTCAAATTCAGTGTAAGAAATTTTTGTAAGTACTCCTATATATAGCTCAGCCCGTGGCACCTGAGCTATATTTGCATATATAAATTATTTTCACGGTCCCCACGCGGTTAGTCGAACGTTAGATCGAGAAGCTGAATCTCTTGCGTTCAACATAATCGTCTGTTCCTTGAAACTAAAGCATTATTTCATTTTCTTTTTCATTACTTTCATATTTATTTATATATTGTTTTCATTATTTCATCTGAATTGTGTTTTGCAAGGCTGACTTCAAATTAATTTAAATTATCTAACCATCCTTTGCTGGAGGACTCGGGCTAGTTCGCTAAGTGGGGGAGCCCTTAAAAAAGAGAAAGCCTTACAAGGCTTCAAACTCTAGCATATTGCCACGCTTCAACCTAGCAGACTTCATATGACGGTCAAATGCACATGCATCGCCGCTAACAAAACTCCATATGCAAAACACATTTTATATAATCTGATAACTAACGGTGATGAAGACTGATTTAAGTCACGTGATGGCTTTGTGTAGTAAATTATCGTACTTTTTGCAGTATTTATCGGTCGTGCTGTTTGCATCCGCATGTCCAGAGATTCCAATACTACTGCCCTAAGCATTGTTGCAGATGGCATGTGTGTGTGTGTGTGAAATAAGGCCCGGTTTCAAATTTAGGCCAAAAGTGATTGCAAGCACATGGATTCCATTCTGTGGTTGTAAACACCTTGTTAACTTCAGGGGCTGACTCAGTAATACGAAGCGACCGATAGTTACATCTTCGAAAAAAACATGGGCGGCCGACCACTCAGAACCGTTTCTTTGATGGATTGTCTGTAGGGATATCATAATTCACCTTTCCAGTTTACAATAGAATCGTCGCAGTTGGGAAAAAGGTATTCTAACTGCTATACCTGATTTCATTTCAAACAAAGAAAGGAAAAGCAAAGGCTGTAGTAGGAATGCCTCAACGGGCGAATTATTGAAATGTAAACAACGGTGGGCGGACGATATCTTATTACGAATTGCTGGTTTTTAGCTGGTCGATTTCGACATCCTTGGGAGTATTGTCTACTGTTTGTTGATTTTGACTGCGGTCTTTATAGATCGCTTATAATATCGCTCGTTCTAGTTTCAGCTCCTGACCACACTGTGCTCCCGACACGAGCGTGCTGACTCCAATCCGATAGGCCTTCTTTGCGGGTGTAACGAATAGCTGGAAAGGTTACTGGCTCGCACGGAGAAGGCTACCTTCCAAGTAGTGTTGGGAGAAGAGGGTGAAAGCGGTCTGACTTCAGAGTCTAGGAAGGCTAACAGGAGAAAGGTACGACTTATTAAAAAGATAAGAGGAGGGCGCTCTCGGTGGACATATGCAGTGCTTACAAATCAGCGCAGAGGATTCTTTAAGCCACCCGTCGATAAGTGAGAGACTGGCCTTACGTGACTGCATTCAGGCCAGGACGTATTCACTGGACTGCCATGCGTCAGTTGTTCTAATTTATTCACAGGTTTTGTAAAGGCTATCCTGAACGGGGTAAAAAAGCTATGCTTTGTAAAAGGCATGTTTGAATGACTCAAGCAAGGATAACACGTGGCCTTTAAATTTAACAGAGTTTTCTTTTTGTTTTCACAGCTACTTGTTGTGGCAACGCTTTCGATGCTTAATAAATTTGAATTTGATATCGACGGGCTGACACGGAAGGTACTAACAACTGAGCTATCTCTTCGCTGGGCGATCACGCTTTGTTACACAACTCATGGACGAACGACAGTCTAAATAATTTAAATCCCTTATCCTTACTTAGATATAGAATGATGTGTCCAAAAGGAGTGGAAATTGCGGTCCATTTTGCGTTTGTAGTGGCAAATGCCAGGGGCAGGGCAATTTCGCTGAACTCCGTGTAACCTATGGCCTTCGAGGAACGGTTTCTCCGAAATTTCCAGCGTAAGATCTAAGACAGCGAAGTTGCTGAACTTTCATGGAAGTTGGAGAGATCGAAAAGTGATTTTAGTTGTTTATTTTGATATCACGTTATCCTAATGTTCTTCTTCCTTCTAGCGAAAAAAGTTGGTGGGATGAAGTTCCCGAATTATCTTATGATATTCATCCGCAGATTTCCCCGAGACAAATCCTGCGTATATGCGGATGATCGACGGTTACTATATCCTGGCTTGGCCTGGTATCGAGAGCGTTCTTTCCATTTCTCAAATTTGTGAGCAAAGTAACGAACGACTTTCCGTAGATGTCCTATTATTGGTGTCGATCTATTTATTTGCCTCCCAGTTTTGCCAAGTATGTCTCTTCGTCATTTAGAAGTACTCTTGCGGGATTTTAACCTTTGCTGCCTTTTTTTGTACATACAATGTTTTGAATATGACCTGTCCTTGGCGGCAGCTGTTTCGGCTATTGCGACAAGGTCGCAAGCTTTTCACGTATTGGGAAAGGACAGCGGCCTCTGTACATGCCGTTTCTTCTTTAAAGCGCTACTGGCTTAACGTTATGTGTTTTTCAATGCGTGACTTTGAAAAAGTTGGGCTTTAATACGACCAGCGAGTTGGCATATATCGCGCTATGCGGTCCTGTACCTAGCTACATTGCGGTTCCAATGGCCCACTGCAATTAAAAGCATGCTTTTAGCAGCGGCTGAGTTAATTAGGCTTTAAGATATTCTTATGGAAAATTAGGGTTGGCTTTGGTATAAAACAGAATCAAAAATGTGCCAATCATTCCGCAGTAAAGCTCCTTGGTAGACTTTTCGGGTATGGTCTTGGTATTGGCTACGGCGGCTTGGTTTGTTCGTCGATAGAGGCCTTTCACTGCATCGATTGAGAGGTAGGATTTCAGCTTATGGATGACATACCAATGGTGTGCACAAAGGTGCTTTGGATAGAGCCTGCTTCATACGAACTGCTACGATGCTAAGCCAAGAGAGACGTGATCATTTAATGCGATTACCTTTATGCTATAGGCACAATGCTAAAAGAATCGGATACATTGGTAGAAGGCTATTTGTTGCAAAATCTGAATAGGCTGAGTGGTTGCCAAGGGGGTTCCTCTATAGATTACTCGCTACACAAGGGTTCGGTTAAATGTGCGACTACCCGCAGGAACTCTGCTTTGCTGTTGATGACGACAAAATGCCAGATTACTCACGGTTCCCCTATTTTGTGATATTTGGGGTCAGAGGAGAGCTCCCTTTGCGCGGACCATGCTACACCATAGCTTGTTTGGAGCGTAAGCACTCGTAACGACGTCGACCCTTTATATCATCATTGTCTGCACCGTTATAGCTTCTCTTCTGGCTGTTAGTATACTGGTCTCCTCAGATTATTGAGATGGGTGGGTCCGATTAAGGGATCTCAACAGCTCTTGCTCGCTGCGCGCAGAAAAAGTGATATCACACCTGGTTGCACTGCCGTGTCCCACCAAAACCCTGCTTATCTTTTGACCACCACGTTTATCTCTGAAGATTGTCCATTCAGTCGCTGGGGCGCTATGGCTTTCTTAACCATGAATTGAGGACTAGCTTTGTGATTAACTGTTAACTTGAAACACTTTGAAACATGAGTAAGTTCATTGTTACTCCAAATATATGCCCCGCATTTTATTGCTTGACGTATAGGGGACAGACGCAGTGATACATTCCGAAAACACCGATGCTTGCGCATTCGCAAGGACAGACTCGGGCTCGGCCATTGAATTTTGTAGCGTTGTTATAGATTGTAGCGATATCAGTAGGACAAATGTCGCGACTGGAGCTGCAGGAGCTATAGCGACGGTGACACTACCAGCAAGACCTGCTCAAGTTGCCATACGATGCGACGTTCTCTTTTCTCAACCGCTGGCATCCAGATGTAGCATGACGAGTTGTGAGCAAACCATTAAAAGTCTGCTATAGGAAGGTCCCCTGCTGACTTGAATTTCTTGCAATTTAATATAGGAGTACAGGCATTACCATCACTTTCCCTGGCTCGATAGGCGCTAACCCACGACAAATTCCGAGTCAAGCCTAAATTGATAAAAGCTTTTTGCATTTTCACCGCGTTGTTCTGTTGGTAACAGTTTGACTGATGGGTATTGAAATATGTTAGCGTAGCTAGCTTGAGTTCTTTCGGGTTAGACCCTTTGAAATATCGCTCGAAATTTTCACCCTAATAAGGCTACTCGTAATAGTAATGCGCTTCTAACATAGATAGAAGAATTGAAAGCTTAAAAATCCATCTACTCTGGGTGATCTACTTATTATTTAATGCGGAAAAGAAGGAAGATTCTTGTATTCTTCGAGATTGCCACATATATATATGCCTTTACGTAATTTGGTGTCAACGGTCGTATGGGGCTCCACCAATCTCATTCTAAACAAAACTAGCTGCAAAAGTTTACAACTTTCCGCTTTTGCAGCACGTTATGCAAGTTCATGATGTTAAACTACTTAGTTTATCCTTTTTGTTGTTATCACTACACTGGCAACTATTTTATAAAGAGATTCATAATCTTATCAAATCCGTCAATTTCCTTTTATTAAGCTTTCTATACTATTTTTATTCCATTTGCACTGCCACTGCTTTAACGTAAGACAAATAATAAGCATTGAAAATGCTGATCTTTATCACCGGACATACCCATTTTTCAAGACCAAGCCCAAATTAAGGTTTCGTAAGCCGAAGCGAGCACTAAAAGCAGCCGTATAGAACAAAGAATTAGCTCTTTAATAGTAAACACCACCTATTTAGCAGAAAACGAAAAACTAAAAACCAGAAGTAATAAAAAAAATTTCTAATAATAACAAATTTCCATTTGTTCAAATAGGTTATGAAGTTACCTGCCCAATGGAAGTTACTGAAATATATCATATTCAAATTCCGTTGTTAATACATTAATTACAGTCGACTTTTAGATTACCTTGGTCTATTAATTCATTTAACACCGGTTTTTTCAAGTATTTCGTAAATTAAAATGAAGTAAACAGAATGAACGGTTCCTGTGAAAAACAAAGATCTTCAATATTTAAGCACAAAGGAAGTTGAGTAAATTTTTCCGCGCTCCATCGTACCTACACATATGATAGCTTGCTGAATGCCATATACTTTTAAATATTATGCTCATAATGTATTTACGCCGTTTAACAGAAATAGGGATGAGGCTTCCTAATGACAACGCCCTGCTGAGTAAAAGTGCAGACTAACAGATTCCCTTCAGGCACTGCTGCCCCCACGACCGTAGGCGGTGTAGATTTTGCCGAAAACTTTTTTCTGCCCCAATATTAAGCGCCTAACTTAAAGCGCCTCTCGGTAATTGTCATGCATCGCAACTCGACGAAAACAGACAACATAGTAGAACAAACTTCTAGATTCTGCTCCCCTTTTTCGGGGCACGAAAAATGATGCCAAAGATGCCTAATCGAAATACTAAATTTAGCCCCTGTTGGCAGCACCCGGTGAGCGTGAGGCATACAAAGAGCATTCGCTTTCGTGCTGCCAGCGAGACCATCGCTGCGAAGAAAATTTTACAGATTATTTATGCATTTTTTAGCGGTGTTCTTTGAACATACAGCGTCGCCCTTACAAGATAGGTAAAATCAAAGCTTTAAGCTAGACGATGATTTCCAACAGTGTGGTTTTGAAAATATGGCAGCGTTAAGAACATCTGCTGTTCCTAGGAATTGGCATTCTGCCTGTAACAGTAATCAGTGACCCTTACCCAATGCAAAATACCACAGCTGGACACAACACCGCCTGGGGACGTCTATACCCTGTGCAATGTCATCGTTTATCTGTCGTCTGCAAATTACTAGTTATTTGGTTACGTTACTAATTTTGCAAAGTAAGGTACGCGAGAGGCTCATGTAGACGCCCATTACTGTGGAAGGCCTGCACATCGGAAGCTGTCAAATATATAAACTTTTTTCAGCAGTAGTCCGATTTGTATCTTGCTCTATTAGTTTACCTGAACGTAAATTTACAGCCTTCTTCGATCCATCCATTTGTTTTTTTTGGCCATTTCGTTAGTACCACTCTGTCAATTCACAATAACCATTTTTTTCACGTCCGTCACTTACGTTAGTTACAAGGACTACGCCACACAATAAGCAACTGCCCAACGTAAATTTGTGCAGAAACAGGTTTAAAGAACAAATTATATTTACTAACAGAGCCACATAATTAGCCTAGGCGCGTACCCATATTTTAATGCTAATGTATCTCCTTTCTGTTCTATTTCATGACGTTTATTATGTTTAGTAACACTTATCACCCTATAATTTGCTATTTGGCGTTGTGGGTGCCTCCATTTTTTCGACCGTCGCCACTCATTGACACAAATTTGTGTTCTGAATATAGCCTTAATCACTAGCGTGCCGGTCGCCGACTCTCGACTATTGCACAACTTCTCTGTACGACTTAATCCATCAAAAGTTGATAAGCGGTTCTGTCTGTCTCTTTTCAGTTAGTCAGAAACGTGATTTTTATGGCCGACAGGCAGCTTGTTCGGTTTTGCCCCCCGCAATTGGTAACTGTACCTTATTTGTGTGCCGTTCTTTCGCGTTTGTCGGAAAGCAGGACTTCCTTTCGTAGCTGACTGAATGATCCCAGGTGCCCGTTTGTCCGTATGGGTTAGAAGGTTCAATGAGTTTATGAACTTTTCAATAGCATTGACCCTAATAACTTTCTTCGTCCATGCATTAGACCGAGTATTCGATATGCCCTCTCTCCGTAGTAATGGTTGGAAAAAGAAAACCGGATTGTGGTAATATGGCAACAATGATTACCGTTACAGTCATTAATAATATTGTTGTTTTTACTGTAATTGTTTTCCGATCGGCAATAGAAGGAGCAAGGAATATATGTTACCTTGTCGTACGCCTTGCCTCCCTTGGACCTCCTGTTTCACAGGGACAAAGGTTGAAAAGGAAGCAGGCCAATGTGATGAAAAACGGGATGATTGTTTGCAGTTGACGTTCTTTTAGTTGTTCTCGCTTTTACTGTTTTTATCACTGTTGACATCTCTACCGATACAAAACGCTTTCTGTTACTAGGACGGCCGCTTTGTCATTCAGCTCGAAACAGTAACAGCAACGTTCGTCTTCAGGCTAAACAAACGTGGAACAAGCTAAGCAAGAAGGTCGTGCCTAGTTTCGAGTAGCTCAATATCGAAATTCAGGCCGATCGGAAACTGATGTCGACTCGATGACTGTTTGTCGGCAATCAGTTGCTGTCATACGCGCATCTCGAGCGTATTGTGCATTTCTGATATTCTTTTAGGGATTTCAATGATGTCAGACCTGAGTGCTGGGAGGTTTTTCTTTCGAAGATCGTAGAAAATTGAGTCACACTTCGAAACATGACCGTGGCCATTAGCAAAACGGTCGAAGTGAGTTGAGAAATAAGAATTATGTTATATAGAATATAACATACATATGATAATGTTTGTGGCCTTGCTTTTCAACTGTGTGTTGTATCTATTTACTTTGCTTAATGCATGATACATTTTAAGCTACAGACGCTTTTTGCATCACACAATCGTTACCGCGTAGCAAATATTCGGGTTGCATATGGCTTTTATTGGACAACAATCTAACACATAGTAGCTCAACTTGCGGCTTGTCTATCCAAGTTATCTATCTCACCATATCATACAACATTATTACGTTTTCATACCGCAGAGGAGTGCCTACCATCATTCGTAATGTTTTTCTTGATATCTGATTTCCGTTACTCCTGAACTAGGCATTATCAACTAACATGGGCACCTTATAACCGTGAAGCGAAATCAGGGAACCAGAGATGATTTACTTGTCTCTGCACGGTTTCAGGACCTGCGGATCACCTGCTACTTGTTCATTTTTACTTTGTCCTTACGTAAACAATCCGTAAGTACCTAGTTTGCTTTTGTCCCGCTTCACTGATTGTTCAATTCTACTAATTTATGATTGATAAGGCTCCGTTCCAGACAACTTGCAGGTATCGTCCAGTCGGTTCTGTGTATCATAACTGTGTGATCCGTCATAGTGGATTAGCTCACTATCTTAAACTCCAAGATTTCCAACTCGTGGGTGGACAAAACTAAATCAGTATTGCAAGCTTCATGTATAGCACTGGCATCAAATGCTGCTTCAGACAGCTGATCCTCACCAGCATGAAACGACCCGTATCGGCACTCGGTGCCAAAATCTGTCACGTGTCCCCGTCTGTCGGTAGAAAAGCACATTGCCATTGCACCATTATGTGTGGACTAACCGAGACGATGCAAAGAGCACGTTATCCTAACTTCATGTATAAACCTACCGTTCGCTCGACAGTTCGAGTTGTAACGTTGTGAAGGTCAGTCTATAGAGCGTTCGTGAAGGATCCGCTCTTTATAATGTATTACATTTGCGTTTATTATAGTTTGTAACATTTGTTTCGGTGGCATTCTTGTTTGCCCAGTACTGAATAAGTGTATCCAATTTGATAGCGATTTAATCACGGTAGCGCGCGCCGATTTAGGACATCAGCACAACTTATTTTTTTTTTTTAACATGAACGTAAGTTTTTTTCAATAGAGATTTTTTAAGATAGCTATCATAGTCGGTAGAGCCATTGATAGCTTCATAGATAATCGACACGCACAAATGCTTATATGTGCATAGAAAATCTACTCACTGTACTTCTATCAAATCTGAACCCAATGATTACCTAGTGCTTGCGATGTGTGGTTTCTCGACTTGCTACATGTCCAACGCAAAAAGAGCCCTTCAGAAGCGAAAATCTTTTCTCTCAGAGTGTGTTTCTTTTTCATGTACAAGCAAAACACCGAAGCTTGTGAATGTGAGCTGGCCCTTTTGTGGGCTTTGCCCCCGGTTCCTTTACGATCCTTTGGACAGTACCTTTGGTTATGCCAGATGATTTTTCTGGGCGTATTCAAAATAAGCGGGCCTTCCTTCCACATTCGCACTATTCGCGCCATGACAAAACGCTTAATCGGCACCTCACATTCCTAGAACACGTTCTTTGATGGCTTGACTTACGCTGGCTGATTTTATTTGATGTTTCTTCATCAGCACTGTTATATAGACAGCGTTTCTTTGAGAGGAGAACAAGTCTACGAAGGTTCTATCTGTGATCACCACAATATGATTGCTGAGTGCGATGGATTATTTGCACATCTCCCCCTCAGAGAGCTTTAGACTAGTTAATATTCATCATTAGAGGAAAATAAGATTACGATCAAATTGGTGCACGGAATCGGGGCATCCCTAGGGCATAAGGCGCGAGCCTCAGTATTTCGCATAAATCATCACGTAATCGCCTTATAAAACTTTAAGGCTTTGTGTTTTCTAGAAAAGAGCCAATAACAAGTGCAAAAGTCCAGGTCCTAGCTAACCATAATAGTAGAGTATCGTAGAAATTTGTAACGCCTGAATCCCTGCTGTCTATGGTCAATCATGAGCATGCCACCCTAGTATGTAGTCAATTGCAAACGAGGTTTCCATATTCAGCCTGAAGAACACCGTTTTGGGATATATACGTATAGATTTCCGTTAAGATCCACAGAACCAAATCGAATTTTATATATATATATATATATTTTTTTTTATTAACACTTAACGAAGTATGGTAGGTAGCTCAATTCTAAATAGCGTGTTCATGATAAACGCAAAGCAATTGGAGGTTGCGGATTAGAGTTCCCCGACATTAAATATTATAATATATACGATTTAAAAGTACTGTTTGCGACACAATTTTATACACTGCTGGAAGTATCCGTCTGGTGCCGCGGAAAATCCGCAGATGTATACAGGATAGCATTAATCACATAATCAGCTATCGGAGCTGGCATGCCACATACACTATCAACACAGACTCGTACAGGAGATCATCACGTTTTGTTAGCTCTTACATCTATAGACGTTCTACTTCTTATTGCATATAGGCTGATCTATCTTCTTTTCAATATTGCATGATTTTCTTAGAATCACACGGTCATGACTGTTATGGATTTTTACTAACTTGATTTGTCGCCAGTCCTTTTCTCGTCTAAAAATGCCTTCTGGGCAATGATGTTCGATAGTGGGTTACTACATTTAGTCAAACTTAGAGTTAGCAGTTTGGTTCATCAACCCATATGCCTTTTGTTGTATGTGGGCGTTCAACGAGGAATCACTTGGTTGGTTGGCCGGGCGCCGCAGAAAGCTTAATGCCCTACGAGGTACTACTTTTGTGGTTACTATACGCGAAGAAGCGACGGACTTATCTACTACGAGCTAGATACATTAACTATTACGATAACGTCTACCAGAGGAGCACATTAGCAAAGCTACGCCTTAACCAACCATGGCTACCATAACCGTCCCATACAAAAACATGGCGGTTCGTATAACATCATTTGGCTAATCATAAACGAAAAACATAGCACACACAATTCCTATTCGACTTCGTCACGTAAGTCAAGCAAAGCTGGTAAGTGTGCGTCTGATGATTTTGAGATAAAACTTTGTTTTTTCTTTTTTTTTTTATCATTGACAAATGTTATTCAAATAACTTTACTACATTTTACAGGGGTCCAAGTACAGTCGGGATACGATTAGGCCGATTAGTTCCCTTCCGTACTGCTCAAAATTACTTGACCCTAAGTCTGCTGTATTATATATGATCTTCACAATCTACTGCCGTTTACCACTACGGCTCATTCGAGGAAGATTTCATGTTCATACTAACCGATACTTAGTTAACAAACGCAAACTAAAAATTGTTTATGTTGGCTCAGCACGAGGAATAAAATATACGTTGGACAACTAAGTTTACCCTCACTGTTTTTGCTTTTTAGGCAACACATTCCCAAGATGTTTTAAGCTTTAAATACGACCTATTAGGAGAAAACCGGTGCTAAAGAACTTACTTTTTTCGTAGAAGCTCGATTTTTACACAGACACCCGATTGGGAGTAACACTGAGCCTCAACCTTGTGGCGGGCATAATCGTATCGTCAGGCAACGTTAGCTTTTCTCTACGGACTCATTCTGAAGGTTTACTTTACATATTGCCTCTTTGCAAACACTGTTTTCACCGTTTTTTCCTAACAATTCATAATATACAGCACCTTAATAGTGGTAGGTAGAAAACACTATGTGGCTTTTCGAATTATTGGATGTATAATCGATTTATTATGGGGTAGACAGATTTGTTTTGTGCTAACCGCCAATTCTTCTGAAGCAATGCTAACGGGACTCGAGATATAAACCTCAAAACGTAAGGGAGCTAGTATGATATAGACATCTGTTTTTTTTTTTTTAGGCGAAGACACAGCCAAGACTAGCAATTAGTGGTTGCTATATTCCACGCTGATATAAGAATAATATTTTCCCGAAGCTATCCGAATGCGTAGGACACTGGACAACTGGACACAGTTGACCCAACGATTTCACCCACATGGAAGCAGCAGCCTATGAACGCGCTTTCGACAAAGCTGCCGCTAGATTTAGGCCACAGGTGTGTAGGCGTCTCACTTTGTGCCTTCCTTTGGACCTGCTGAGAAGTAGCCATTTAGAAGTTTTTACTCGAGGGATTATTTCGTTTCATTGAGTGCACCGCGGCAGGCTGGCGAACATATCGATCTATTTATAGAAATCTGGTCACCGCTAGCAACGCTTATTATTCTGCCTTATTCGGATTGGAATTGGCCTCAAGGGAACTATATTAGTAAGTGTGCGGTCATCTATTAATTGGTCTCAAGTGTTGTATAATTGCTACAACACTATTTAAACCAGCTAGATTGTGATACTAAGCCCAACTGGGCCCGTACTACATGTATATATCGGGCCAGCCATTATTAGACGCCCGAGCCAGTGCCAGATTATTTAGGTAAATTTCATAAGTCCAATCCTCTTATCCAGGCACAGCGCGGAAAAAACAAAAGTATCAAAGCCCCCAGAGGATCATTTACTGGGGTTAACACATAGTTTTATCGATAGGAACATAGGCGAGAGTGAATCTCGCAATAAATACGGTATTTCGATGCGGTCAACCCTCAACATGCTTTATGGAGTTGGGTGCGTCGTGCTGTTTGTCCTCCGCGGCACCAAATTAGGTCAGAACATTTAAAACTTTCTAGCCTAATCTCTTTCTGTTACCGAAGAAGAATAGCTTTCCCGCTAGGATTGACGCTATAATGTGGGCTTTGCCTGTTGCCAGCTGGGGGATGAACATGTGAGATAATGCTACAGCGCAGAATAAACTGTGTAACGCAGAATAAAGATTTATTTTTTGTGAAAAAATAAACATAAACTCTAAGACAAAAATAAGCGGCTGTTATTTGATGTTTGTTGAGAACCTCGATTTTTGTTGGATTCGTACTCTTGGCGCTGCTAATGGTAGATCTATATAAATAGCTACACAAACAAAATTGTTTAATAAAGACAGTCATAGCAACAAAATGTTGCGTGGTGAAGCCTTAATTAGATCGGGTGCGCCTTACCTTAAAGGAGGCCGTTCTTAGGGCAGAGCTAAATTTTTTCGGAGAAGAAGTGCAAGTAATAGCGAGCTTAGGTGCTAACTGCATTCGAAATAATCTTCAGTTATGAGATATATCATTATAACTTCATATTTGATCCTTAAATGCTTTTGCGCCAAATGGAAACACTGTCCTTAAATAAAACGGGGGCGTCTCATGGTTGTTTCATGACGAGCTCGCAGGTCCAACGCAATACATTCAGGTGATTCCACCTTCCCTGCGGCTAAATGGATCTTGCCGAATGGTATCAGGTCCCATGGACGATACCTAAATTTTACGAAAGTTTTGTAGCTCATGAACAATGACTCTTTAAACGATTTCGGTGAGAAACGGTGTTACGTGTTCTTAACTGGTTAACCGATTTCGTTTTCTATCTATTGCAGCTTCCTTTTTTTTTTTTTAACCTAGATACATTTTTTACCTATGCTACAATTAAGATCCAGTTAACTAATATGCCGATTCAACATGACCAGTTATCGCATGCACCAACTAGTAGACATATGTGAGTTTCTTTTCGCACGCAAGCAAATGCCGTAAATGGGTACGAAGGAAAAGCCCCATTGACCCGTGGCAACGGCAGTATTCTCAACAACATTGATAGCGCCATTGCTTTATACAGATATAAAAATGCATCGATCTACTTAAGAGGAGCCATTTGTAGTGCACCTATGCAAACAAATGTATACCTCAATGACATTGAGTATAGAATAGTCGTTGCAAAACTTCGTGGGATTCAGCGTAGTTGCAGCCTTATTCCTTGCTTAAGAAAACCATTTGTTCTCTCATGGCACGTCTCTCTATTAGCGTTGCTCAATATTTTGTTGGGAGTATCCATTGTGACGACTCTTCACGACAGGAATTTCACAAAAATCTACTAGCTGCCTACCTTATATTATGTTTTGTAATGGCAAGGACAGTCACTGATGGAATTTATCATTTCCCTTTAAGAGATGAGATGCTAGACTCGCAACACTATATCACGCTTTAAAAACCGCTCTTTTATATAATAGATAAATAGACAAGAAGATAGACAAATAGGGAATCAAGATTCGAGTATTCCATAGTCTTCTTACTACTACTACTACTCAGTAACTTTTATACGGTTTGACAAATACCCTATTCAGTTGTCCAAGGCTATGACCATCGATATTACAAATCAATCTCTAAGTCGGTACACGAAGAAAGCTGGCCCAATCGTAATAATATCTTATTATTATTATTATTTTTTTTTATAAAGGACGCCTTTTTGTTTAGTATCGTGTAAGCTAATAAATTCGAGTAGCGCTGTCTTCTATTAATAAGTAATGCTTATTGTGATGAAGGTTGTCCTAATTCTTAGTATTGTTGATGTCACATTTACTCATCGACCTTTATCCGATACCGCTAATGGTCTTTTCCAACAAAAGCACTTTTTCTAGTGTGATATAGAGTAGCAATGACGTTAGCTGAAGTTAATCTACAAAAATGTTCAGGTAACCCATTTTGAGTCACAGTGGAATTAGAAAGAGTTAATTATACGATAACGGCCACGTCTGATCTGCACAGGTTTTTCCCATCTGTTTAATATGCAAATTGGGTAAGCGGCCATACAGGGTGATATTCTTATTATTAGGGATCACTCATGACGACACGGGGGCATTTCTTGAGGTAGAGCTGCACTATGTCAACTGATGCCCTCGTGCTCGTATTTAGCGTGGCCTAGTGCTCGTATCGCTTTCAACATCAGAGCCAGCAGTCCTTTACCATCACGTTAGACCTTGATAACGCTGAGGCCGCGTTTAGAGTTGCCATTTTGACCATGGTTAGCGAAGCGTAAAAAGACTTCTTTCTCCATCACGCATGGCCCCTTATAAATTTAGCAGAGGCTAATAGCACAGTTTCAAAATTTAAGCTTGAGCCGCAAATACAGGCAGGACTATGAAAAGTGCGAGAGTCGCAAGTTCGAATTTATTCAGAATTTAGCTTACAGGTGTGAAAGTAATAATAATAGGGGCAATATTAATAAAACAATACGAACACGGGCGGTCGCGGCAAAAACGAGGACACTGAAAAGATCATAACTGCGCTTCTTTGTAAAAGAGGTTCTGTAAAGGGTAATAGACACATTTCATAATTTATAGATTACAAAATAGTAGTTAATAGTCGTACTCATTTTCATTTAACCGAAAATCAACGAAACGAACACTTTAAGGCCTCCATAAAACAGAAAATCTGTCCCACTTCACTACGCGTACCGTGTTTGTCACCGCTGTGTGGTCGCCTCTTGGCATGACCTTAGACAACCTTTGCAACATGAACGACCCAGCTATTGGATCGTCCTGCGGTTTTCCCTAATTTGTGAGAGATCCCCCCCCCCCCCCAAAAAAAAAAGAGGTTTGTTCTCATGAGCTTAGGCCTATCCAAAGTCCCGCAGGTGAAACGAACGGGAAAGATAATTGTTCTGCCGGACGTGGCTTGTTTCGCCAACGTAATCGCGTGTCCTGTTATTATGGCATCGCGAAAAACGGTCGTACTGGGAAACTAGAATGTCGGCTACGACAGCATCAAATTTAATACGTTTTCGTTCTAATAAAGCGTGAGGTCAAGGTAACCTGATCTATGCGCTTCGTCTCTATATAGGCTAGGGATTTTTTCACACGAGACGTTTTGGCAGATATGAAGGTTTTGGTTGATTAACTATATAATGAATTACATAATATAACGTTTAAATATTTGCATGGGTCGATCTGGTGAGTTTTCTACGTCTAACTTTATTCCGTTCCCTTAGGACTTCCCTCAACAAGGATTGCACTGGTATTAAACATGCCTTTTTTATCCAGCTCACAAACCTATAATAACACAATTTAAATTTGGGCCTACTACAGTAAATACTATTCTGCAAGTCGTGTTAGCAGTGACTGACAGTAATTGTTTAACAAACTTATAGATATATATATATTATCGGGTATTTATACGGAGAGATGAATGCACTTGGCTCGATCCGTTTTGGGCGTAATATGAATCTCGCATAAACAACACACGCAGTACATACCTGCAAATGAAACCCAGTACAAATATAGAAAAGACAAAAATATAGATTATGAAAGCGGTGTGACATGGTAACGTCTAGGCTGGGCGGTTAGAAGAGAAAATAGCCTATGCAATTTGCTTAAGGGACCGATATGTGTGACTCGATCAATTTATCGCCTTGCGTTACGCTATGAAAGCAAATCAGTGGTATCATTTTTTCACGTTTCCCGCCAGCTTGACACTGCTGCTGGCACTCACCAGTAACACTCTTACGCCCTCCCCTTTCTCTTTTTGTCCTTCTTGGTGACTCGATCACGGTAACGTAAGTGGGTTATAGTTGATTGTATAGTGAGCTGGCTATAATGGGCGCGTGAGTTGCGTTATCTGTTTACGATAAACGTGGATTGCTGTCACTACTATGAATCTACAAGCCGCGCCGGGAACCACGGGGTCAGCTGGCTAGAATGTCCTGGGTTTCACAATCGATACGACCGGTCCTCTAACATGGTGAATGACGGGTAAGACGCGTAAAGGGTTACTTATATGACGGAGCCAGACATGGTAGGGCTACATAATGGAGCGTGAAAAGGCTGAGGCCTTCTAGGAAAAAGGGGGTCAGAAAACGCTGTTGCAAAGGCTACCACTCACAAAACTGGTCAGAAACATAGTGCCGGTATCGCCCTCGTTTTGGAGCTTCTTTAGTGCTGTTTCCAAATGATTGTTCGGCCACCCGGCTGCTGTCGGCAAATACGTGGCCATTTGTACCGCACCGGGTCGTAACGGGTCACAAGCTAGCCAAGTTTGATCAGTGGATATATGTCTATGTAGAGAAGAGCAAGTGGGTAAGGTGTACGTAAATGGTGTGTAGCTAACATGAGCTGTATAGCGGGCCGCTGCTGAAATTTGTAACGTAATAATATAGGAGACGAGCAAAACTGGTACTGGAGAAACAACTCAGAACAGCCTCGGGGGGAACAGCGTTACCACTCTGCCATAGAAGAAGAACGCGAAGTGCGGTAATTTTGTAGCTAATAATATATAGGACTAGATAAAGCGCAAGTAGAAAATATGAAGTTGTGAAACCCAATCGTATTCGGCTAACGTGAACCTCAAAAGTGACAACAAAATTGCTCAACTTCATTATGAACCACTAAGACAACTGAGCGCTCGATTTACGATAAAGTGCAAATGGCACGAATGGGGAAGTTGGTACTCGTCAAAGGCCGGGGGTGATTTAGTCCTCCCAATCATAGCCTCAATGATTACTAATAACAACAGCCGGTACGGCTTATGCTTGATTTTAAATTTCCGCTACAAGCGAACTGGTGTTCAGTAAAATGTAATTTTATTGAAAAAATCGCAAAAATTCATCAAAAATATTCGGTTGACTCTATGTGTTTGTGGGCCAGAATCAAGTGTCAACCATAGAGCTTCCCGTAAGCCAACAGCGCAATATTTGCCTTTTATTTAATTTTTTTTTTTCTATTTAAAAGGACGTTGAAAGCTCGAACGTTGAGTGGCTCGCCTTTGAGCATTGGGAATTGACAAGAAGCGCAGTAGTCTCATAGCCGGGCGGGACGTTAGTATTGGTCTTCGGGCAAAAACTCTGCGAAATTTGAAAGGGAACCTTTGTTTATTTTTGATATGCATCGCCACATTAGCACTCTGCTAAGATATTTACTTTTTAGTTCAGCAAAAACAGGCGAAAATATAGGATTTCACACGAATCTTTTCGCCGGGAAAGACCTCTGTACGCGAGCACCCGCAACGAGCGTCTGCAATCGTTGTTTGATATAGGCAGCACTATATTGACAGGTGCTTGTGCTAGGCGAGATGCTTTCTATTGAGTTATTGACAGAACACAATGGTCGGCTGTGTGTTGATAGCCTCGTGTCTTTGATCAGTGAATTTACTTATTTACCATAGCTGCCTAATAGAGGACACCGGGTGCATCCAAAGCACTGGTAGGATGACAGACTCTTGCAGTTCCAAGATACCTGCTATAATATTAAAAAAAAAAAAAAAAAAAAAGTATACCTCAAAAATGACATCTACGTCACAAGTCGCATGAAACGTGCGTTTTGGGATAATTTCGAATTTACATACCGCAGTTCTAGAACTTAAATCCTCGAGTTTATAGGAGGCTAGAGCCTACTTGGCCCTTTGCTTTATTTAAATAAAACACATTAAAATACATTCGAGAACTTCATAAAACTAAACTTTCCGTATATTTGAAATAATATTAGGGTCAGTTCATTTCCGAAATTCAAGAATATGTTCAGTGGGCAACCGCTCCACCGTACGAAGCGAATAATTTGACAGTTAATTATGCTATACATAACGCATTAGCCCTTAACGTTCTCAAAAATTAAGCCCATATAGGCGAATGCTAGCCTCAGCATGATGGAGGCTGAATACAACGACAACTGCATAATTCTACCTTTTGTTAAAAAAATCTTCGTAAACGAATTTTTTACCCGCCACCAATAGGGGACAGTAAAACGGTTTAACTGAATAGGCGAATCTGCACTAGGCGACTAGCTCAATTTAATTTGCTCGTAACTTGACAGCGGCAACGAATACGGACGCATTCGGAAAGCAAGCTCATTGTACGGAGAGACAGATCGACAGCTACCGGCATTTTGCTATATTGGTCTACAGGAATTAATGGACAGCATATTTCCACCCAATCCCGATCACCCGCCAGGTGACCTGGCTGTTTGTCGGAGGGAAAGACTACCATTGGCCTTGTTATTGTTTGAGACCACATCATTAGGATTGATCGATTTCACGGTCAATCCTGAAATCGGTCAATCCTATCAATGGCGGCTATCACATTCTGCTAAACGTTCGCAGCGGCGAAACAGGAAGATCGATGTGGTTACTGATAGAGAACGGATGGTTGATACAGAGTATAACAGGCCCGTACATATGTTTCATTCAGGTAAAATGACTCGAGGGAAGTAATGAAGCTAACAGCAATCAAAATGAGGTATGGGGACGGAGAATTCAACAGCGGCGCAAGTGAAATAATGAATTTAGCCTGGGCTCTGGGTTCGTAGTACATTTCCGTGAACGTTTTAGTTATTTTAATTAATTCGGCTATCTAAGTGGACGTGATTAATCACAAGATAAAAATAACACACAATACAAACAAGTTTTATGAACCAGTACACTTGAGCCGTTTTTCAATTCGCGTGTGTTTGCACGGAAAGCAGGCCTTTTCTTGTAAGGCCACTAGGGCATCTAAATAGCTATAATGGAGCTTGAAATAATTTCTATCTAAACATTTCTATAGACCACTTTTTTGTTTTGGGAAGATAGTAGACAACGAGCATCTCCTTCTAGAGCAAATCCATAGTTTCGGTTATGAACGCCATTACGAATGAAAGCGGAGCAGAGCGACCGTATGGAGAGCTGGCTTAAAGCGACTTCGGGGGGCTACACAAGCTTACGTCCACGGCGTCACCTGATACTGCAATAGACAGAGTAAAATGCCAGCTTGCTATAAATCTCCTTGGTGGTCGCTAGCAAAAGGCGCACGAGGGCGTTCGATGTAGACTGCCGTCCGCCCAAAGTGGAAAGTTACGCCTCATGAAACTAGGCACCATTAGGCATTAACGACGTTTGATTACGTCCATTCCAATTACGAAAACAGGACTCGATTGGGCTGCCTCCTTCCCGATATTTTTTTGTTTATTTGAAGCTAACCTTGTGAGTGTATTCTCAGAACAAAATGGCTCCTTTCTCTGAACGACAAAGAGGTAATAAAAATGTGATCAAAAATTGCAGAAAGCTGTGGATGAGCATAAATTAAAAAAGTATTTAGAAGTCGAAGTATTAAATTTGTCATTTTTTTCTATGATTTTTTATTTATTCGGTTGTGTAAATTGATGGTAATTGTCCACTGCAGACTTGTTGAGATGAAGTAGGAAAAATACAAAATAAAAAAATATTGGCTATATTTCAGTATTTTTTTTAGCTTGCCTCTGTTTTTCGACAGGTTTATTATTTTTCTATCAAAATGCGTTTCGTTTACGATTGAATATTTTTACCGGTGACTTTTGCCGCTTATTTATTTAGTTACACTCATACCGTGGTAAATGTCATTTGCGAAACTCGAACCAGTGATCTCTGTCTTTTTCAGTCCGAGGTTTGGCTGTTTAAGTCAGCATTTTTCGATTATGGCTAAGTTTCTTATGCAATGCAGAATAGAAATTATTGATTTACAAACTGATAAACTCCTGATAAAAACACTAAAAACTGATAAAAAGTCCGAATCGTAGGTATCGTTTTATTTTCCGGATAAAGAGATAATAGCAGACTAATAATGAAATAGAAGAACAGATTCTTAGTTTTATGGTAAATGAGCGAACAGCAGACACTTAAACAGATCATTGAAAGAACGAAAGACTGAAACCTAGACGGAGCAGGTGAGCTTCATCAATGGGGCAGAAACCTTACAATCGCTTAAAAATGGAAGCAGTCTCTATCACTAACAAACACGGTCGATGACCTGAGCCAGTTGTCAAGCCAATGCGTTAATTGTAATATAAGTGATTGTTTTTCTATACCAATACATAAAATTACAGGGATATGAATCCATGCGTTATCTTAATTGTTACTTTTCTTGCGGCCGGCATCGAAAGGGCCTGGCTTCAAGTTTCCTTAGTTCGAGATTTCGCAAAACGAAGCATAGGATTATTGGAAAAAGAGACTTCAATTATATGTTCTTTTCATGCAAATCTAGCTAATTATGGAATAGTCAATTACTTGGATGACCAGGTCGGTTAACGTATCGTTTGTTATACGAGATTTAGCTATGCAGTGAGCCATTGCAGATTTGTACTATCATAAGTGCGCTCACTTAAAGCTTATTGCTGAGTCATACCGATATGTTTATTGGCATCCCCTTTGAAGTTTCTTATTGAACAGTGCAGACCGGCACAGTTGGCAGAAGAAAATTGCTTCTTCGTTTGACAGATGGCCAGATGATTCGTAAGTTTTTCCATGTGGCAAGTTTCCTTACATGACTAAATTTAAAAAATCTCACTAAACATATATTTAGTTGTAATTCGTGTGATCCTTGAGAGTGCGTGGATGAGTTATTGGCTTTTTTTGATGATGGCACACAGACTATCAAAAAGGATTGAAAATAGCACACACAAATCAGCATCTGTAAATGACCTATTTTTTGCTCAATAATGGCATTTTGGTATTATGCTAGTTCTGTAGCTTTTGTTGGAGAGGAAAGGTTCCAGCAAGACTTAATGGACCAAGGACTAAAAAATAAATAAATAAAGAAAAATCGAAAGGCTCAGGATAATAAAACATTTACTAAAGTTCTCTTTTGACACAAAAGTCCAGCACAACTTCTGCGAAAACACTGGGATAAAAAATAAAAGCCACAAATTTTGTACTTTATTGATGTAAACAAAATTAGAAAAACGTCAATCTTATGCAGGAGACGCAACTTACTCATAAGCTACTGGTTCTTTTACCTTAGCCTTCGAATAATTGTTAATTTATTTGTAGTTGGGACCTCGAGTTGGTAGAATTGTATACTAAGATTATGATGAATGGTTAGAATGCCATGTTTTGCTAGCTAATAATACTTTTAAGAGGACTCTTTTTGGTTTTTTTTTTCTTCCTTAGTTGCGTTCGCGCGGACCAAGGGCAACGAGGCATTGTACTCTGGAGGTTCGTAGTGTTTGTTCTTGGTGGCCACCTCGAACAGCTGTAAGGAACGTGTTTCGAGAGCTCGGCAAGCGACTGCTGCATTTTCATAGCATATAACGTTGACACTTCACCTTAGACAAAACACTATACCCTAGTTAGGTGCCTATACACTTAAGAACATATCCTTCAAGGCAAATTCGTTCTAGTAATGCATCCTTCAGTTGCGCCTCCAATCTGTCCGATCTGAGTGAGAGGAATAGTTGGCCTTTGGCCAAATGCCAATACTAAACTGCTCGTAGACAGTAACCTCGTGCTTATGCCTGGTCGTTACTAACCATGAACGGTCGACATGTAGGATTTAAATCACAGTTGTATTAGCAATAATACGCAAGGAAAGGCATATGTACAGCAGATATACCATGGTTTTGCCTATTCGTGTAACTGCGCGAGATCGAAACCCCTGTTTTAAGCTTTAGACGACCTGAACTTATGACTCACGTTTTCTTAGTTAATTCAAAGGACCAAGAAATCTAGAGTACTAAGAGCGCAACGTTCGTTGATACCCACTGATGACAGCGTTCTAACAATCATTAAAAACCACTTTCTCTTTAAATTTACGCAGCCTTAGCCTAGCATGCTGACCTGTGGCTTATAGAAAACTTGTACCTTGCCTGTTGTACGTAGGTTCAGATCGCTGACTTAACGTTCCATTCCATGCAAAAACACGCTGCGTTACCCACAATTAACGAGCCTTCGCTGGACACTGAAAGGCCGTCAGTTCTAGTCGTATCACGTAACGGTAATGACGTCTTTAACAGACAATTCGGCAAGCCGACAAATTCAAGCAAATAGTTCATAGAGAATCTGTCATCTAGGTTTCATTTTATTATCTATTATATCAGTGTAAAGTGTTGAGTATATGGCCTACTAAAGGCAAAAAGTTTTCAATTGTAAAAACTGTGAGCTTTAAGTACAAAATAGAAGGGTAAGCAGTACGTTTAATATTGTTCAAAATTCGTATATATTTTTTCTCAGCGTGGTGTCAACAATTTCCGCTGCAAAGCGTCTTATAACAGAAAAATTCAATGAACAGAGTTCCATTAGTATGCACTATCCTGTTGCGTCCATTATGTTAACATAGTTACAATTTTTAAAGCCGCAGAATCTAACGGCGACACTCACACGCGAACTGGACATATACCTAGGACAGCAAAAGGACACAACTTACAAAATCGTTTTATAGCCCAACTTACGTCATATTAGTCCAGTCACATATTTCGACTGCTGCTTGTAACTGAAAACGTTGTGAGTGGCCGTTGTAATGTTACCTTTTATCCCAATCACGTTACGTTAACGCCAACCGCTAAATATAGTCGTACAATTATTTCCCTAAGGATTTATAGTCCGAGCGCTAATCAGAAAGCAACGAAAAATAGAGCTGGCCTAGTTATTATCGAGGCGGCTTTCATCAAGCGGATGTCCGGATTTGACAAAATTATACATTTGCCTCGATCTATGGCTCTGGGCGTGAACTCTTCATGGCCATATACCGAATCTCATTTCCCATAGCAGAACTCCCAACGTTTGCTTAAACTGAATGCAGCACTATGCCTTCTCATCATCTATTCGGTGTTACAGATTTACTGAATATGGAACAGGATCGATGACAGTCAGCAGCTATAACAAGCACCTCTGCGACCAGGTAGGACCGGATGGATTAACCACTGTATCTATGTTGACCAATGATGTTACTATCAACAAGTTAGTTTATTTGATAGAGCCGCTATGTAGCAATTCTCTTCTAGGACAAACAGAAGCTTGTAATGAAAATATTACTAAAAATAATTCTCTATTTCTCTCTAGAAGAGAAAAAAAAACAAAATATTAATTGACATGTTGTCGATAATACTAGGTATTTATTTATATTTATTTTTTTATATTTATTTATATATTTAACTCGGTGTGCTTAAGGCGAACATGTATAAGAATCTAATATGGCCGAATATTTATCTGAGCATTATAAGCAGCATGTAGCATGCCAATATATGTGTTATCCCAAAAAATGTGTTTTTTCATGGGCTGATGTAGTTTTATTATGAGATTGGTTAATTATGGCACTTAGTTGAAGATCTTGACTAGGCTGATTCTTGCCGGTCTTAGCCGACTTTTTCGGACCTGGGTACTGTTGAAAAAGTTGAATGAACATATGGCTCCTTTTTGAGCTTTATCCTATAGGGACAACAAATTCTACTTTAAAAAATCGGACTTTTACATTTACTCGATTCCGGCGTAAGGTGGTGATTTTTGCAAGAATGGTAAAAAAGAGTTTTACAGGTCTATTTGAAATGCTAAGAAAGGTAGAGTATAAAAACGAATACGGTTCTAGAACATGATCGTTGTAATATACCAATGGTGTGATAACATACTAATAGTTGATTTTCAAATGGGTTACAAGAATTTGGGTTACATAAGGTGTTAACGCCTCGCAAACTTGGGGGTTTCTCTTACATATACAAGCCAGGTGAAACTTTTTTAGGCTGTGTATAGGTCGAAATAAACTAGTTATTCAAACTAGTTAGGGATATACTTCAGTGGGAAGACGCGGCCGTTGGGATATTTTTATTGGGTTAACTGCAACAAAATAACAAATTTACTGATCTATCACTGCAGGGTAACTGTAACTGAGAACACGAAGTAAACGCGATTGCTGAGAAACGAAGGTTGACTGAATCATAGGAATCAAACAACCGTCAGTAAATAATTGACACGGGACAACGAAGTACATGCAGTACGGTCCGTATGATGGTTAAATTTGCATATAAAACCCAAGTACCTTGACGCTTACCACCAACCTTGAAGCTGTAAAAACACATTGTTTAGTGCTAGGAAGAGCCAATCACCTGAAGCAGTAGTTAACGGCAGTGACGCACGTAAACCCCGAAACATTTGAATGCAGCACAAATTTAAAGGGGGTAATGGAATGGCTATACAGGTATAGTGCTCCACCTAAACCATAGTTTCTATTAAATAGAGTATAACCCTGGCCAGGGTTGCTAGCCTTAGAATAGGTAGCCGAAGCAAGCCAGCATGATCCTCAGAGCATTACAGTACGACAGCGGAATGGAAAAACGATAACTGTAGCAGGATAGCATTGGGCTGCTACCTATGCTATAGCCTACGCAAGGTCAGATGTATCATCAAGTTGAAGCGCGATGACAATACAGGTGCGCAGGGCAAAGTCCACTGGCCTGTCTAGTATATATCTAAACGATACTCGGAATAATGGTACCGTATAAATCAATACTACAGTATAGGTATGATCTTTTTTCTTTCTTCGTGTCTGGATGCAGCTGTACGTATTACGTGAACTATTAGTCGTCTGTTTTCTGATCTTCAGCATATTGCCAACCCGTAGAACACGGCCCTCAATATTCTAGAATTTCGCTCAGCTAATTAAAAAGGTTACACTATCAAATAAATGAAAGATGTTTTTCTTACTTTCCAGATCTAATATATTTTAAATGGTCTTGAGCGCTTCTCCGATGCACTTCTGCATGCAAGCGGCACCTTCGCGGAAAACTGGAGCAGAAATATTATAGTTCTACACAAAAAAAAAGATAATATAGAAGCAAAACGTATGCTACCGGTCATATTTCTAATCTATTTTGCACGTACACTAGTGTGTGCATTAGAATGTTTTTATTAACATATTATATATATATATATATAAACATAGTAACATAACGTTAATAAACTAATCCATGTACATTATCCACAAAACAACTAAGGATAACATTCAAGGCATCCACATAAACAAGACTGATTGTAAAGGGGTTATACTAGAAACCATAAAGCATATGATTCTTTATTTATAGAATAAAAACTTTATTTTTACAAGACTCGCAGCTGAAGATTTATTTATTGTTGTTATTATTAATGTATTTCCTCACAATAGCCGCAAGTTCGATTCTTGTTTTTTCCTGTTTCCTGTTTGTCCTAAAACAAATGTCTGAAAACTATGTATTTCCAAAAATTGTAATTCTAAAGTTTACCGCAATCTAGGGATATAAAACAAGATCAGTTCGGCGATGTCACTAGTTTGCTTAGCGGGACTCGGAGTCACGCTGCAAATTTCTTCGAGGAGACGGCCCAGAAGAGGATTAAAACCTACTGAAAAATCGATGATTGCAGATGGCCCTTGGAATCGAGTGCGTTCATTACTGCAAGCTGAAAACAATGAAGCAACTCCTGTGTTAAGATCTCATGAGCCGCAGCAGGGATACATACAGTACGAGCTCATTTTCACTTAGAGCTAAAGTGATAAATGATTGAGCGGGAGAATCCGTAACCTAGTTTAGGTCTAGACGAACGTAAACCGAGAGCCACGTCAGAGAATTTTACGGCTAGCTTGTTGGATCAAGTACAGCGCTCTATGGGGAACGTAAGACTGATATAAACGAGCTGGTTTCTGCTTCAGAATGTAAACAAGTAGGCGAAAGTCGTTTAGAATTCAGACGTCGCCATCTGGAGGCTCATCAAGATGTTCTAGTGCAAGATCTATGCTGGATTTGCGAATAGTACAAGCGTGCCGTACATTAAGCAAATGCTCCCGGACCAGAAGAAATACGTAACTACGGTCCGCAACTGTACAACCACGATGTCTAATTTTGCCGAATCATCTGTGACCATGTCGAATTGCTTCCCGCCGGGATAGAGATTCAAGGCGTTCACTAACATATCTAAGAAAAACCCACGTTGATCTTGGTAAGAAAAAGCATATCAAAAAACATGCCGGCAATATTTCTTATTGCAAAAGTGTATTATGACTTAGCACAGAGTAGGCTGACTACATCTGAAGAACTCCTGCCAAAGCGAGAACCTGTCGGATGGCTACCTTTCTGCTGGTAGCAGAAGAGGCGTACCGTCAGCAAACCACGTGACAGTCTGCTATCTATGAGCTTCCCTCATAGTCAAGAAGCTTTTTTTTTTTCTTTTTTTAACAAACCACCAGTTACCGGACGGGGTAATTTGCGCTTGTCGATAGCTGCAGGCAATTTTTTTTAAAAACGATCACTTTTTGTTTAAGACCTGTTAATTTCTTCGAAAATGACATTACGAATTCTAATCGCAGTCGTAAACAGGGACTAGAATAAAAACACAGAAAATCTCATTGAAAGTATTTTGAAGAACATTCTGAGTAAGCTCACACGATTTAGTTAATAGGGATAAAAGACACACAATATATCGAACGTATAGGAAGTGGCGCGACTTTCGATAGTGTGTATAACCAGGGAACGCCATGTTATGACTAGACCTAAACAATAACTGACACATATCGAGGTAAAACAACGTGGAAGCTAGTTTGGCATATTTGTTAAGCAATTTCTGCTACTAATCGAAAGGTCGTTCACATGTATCAGCACTATTCGCTCATATGTTGGCGTTGGAGGTTCTTTTTAGCGGCGCAGCAAAATCAATAGCACTTTCAAATATCAGAGTCTTTGATGCCGGACACAAGTTGTGCCAAAATAAAGGACTGACATCGAGTTGAGCATAGAGTCGCGAGTTGATCAAGTGACAGTTAAAAGCTTATTATTTCTTAAAGGTACAATTACCCGAAGCGTACGAGCCATTGTGCAACAAATGCTGGAAAAATATGAAATAAACAACAGAAATCTAGTTCGAATAAAGAACGAAGTCCACTATGATCTTTAACAACGATAGCTTTTCTGTTGTTTGTAACACGACCAATATTGAAGTCCAAGCAGATCCAAGGAGAAACGCGGTCACCTAAAGCAGGTTATGAAATGAAATGGAGGAAAGTACTTCCGAAGAATCAGGACAAGTTGTGAGTTATCTAGATCAAAAAGTTGAACCGAACACCGTCCTTTCGTTTTTCTCTACACTTATCAGTCGTGTGAAGCTTGAAATTAAGTTTACGAACTCCTCATGGAAGCACAACCGAATTTGCAGGCCACCAAAGTCGGAGCTAGAAAAACATCTGCAGCTTCTTATTGCTGAGCGTAACAAATGTAATCAACTTTGCAACGATAACAATAGCATATCCGAAGAAACCCAAGAGCTGAACACCTTGACGCAACGAGAAGTTCTCGAGCTATGCGGTACTCTAGTCTTCGACACACTGGGACTTCGTAGTAAAAAGCACAAGTCAGGGCAGTACCACGTTTCGATAACGCGGGATACAGATGCTGCAGAGGAACACTGGTGGCAGGACTTTCGGGTATTTAGGAGCCGGTTTTCGGCGAGAATTATTAAAGTGACAAGTGAACAAGGGTGTGTACGGGCGATGCCTAGCACAGTGGTGAAAGTGAATTTATACAAGTACGAAAGGCGCCTCTTTTCGTCCAGAACTTCTAATCGGCACATCGGAACGTTTTACATGCCAATTGAAGATCTTCTACGTGTAGTCGATGTTGATCTACAGTCCGAGGAAACCGACCTCGTCCTGAGCATGACTAGTGTCTGGATGCCGTCCGTCGGACATTGACTATTCGACCGTTGTGCTCTACCTCTTTAACCCATTTGCAAGTGTAATTACTCTAACACCTGCACCTGCTCCATTTAAGGTGTCGCGATGTTTACCGCCAGGCGATAATATTGTTTGTGCTAGAGAACCCAAAAATCGTACTGTCCAAAGAGGTAGTTGCAGGTAAGTGGATTCTGGGACACTGGCCCAGAGTAACAAGCGGATGACAAGTGACTAGGTTAACATAACAGATTCAAAAATTAAAATTAGACATCCGCACAATAAATTATGGAAAAAGGTAACCATTTTGCAGCCCCTTCTAATGTGCACAGTCTTATTAATGAGACATATAATCTTTAGTCTCGTTATGGATATAGCTACAAAAAAATACCATTAAATAATAGATAGGTAGTATCAAAATAAACGAAACAACTAGACGAAAGTACATTACACAGTAGAGTGGAGGCAGCTTATTGTAAGTCCTATTTCACAAGGTACGAGATTGACCTTCAAAATCTAACTAAATTTAACAAAAAGCGTTCGCTTAGCGGCTACGCGAGATACGCTGGGCTCTGGAGACTTAATTATGAATTCGTACATGTCATATAACGTTTTTGTAACACTTAGGCCAGGTGAAACACGTACGAAGCTTTCAATTGACTATGTTTGCTATTTCTATTGTAATAAAAAGAACTAATGTAATAACTTCTAGGTGATTTAAGTAGCGTCAGGCATCATAGATTTACAATCTTCGACCTGGAAGGCCCTAGGAGTTAGAGCGATCGGCTCATTTGACAGGCCGGCCAGTCAGCGACTTGGTCTCACAAGAACCCTGATGACTTACATCACCCAAGTATGATGCCTTCCTAGAGCTTTTGTGTCCCAGTAGGACACAGCACGGACGACCTCTCCGTGTTAGGTCGCCATAACAGTTCAGCATGCGAAGCGACCCCAGAAGAGCAACTTGCAGGACGGCAATGGACTTTGCTTTCGACTACAGGAATCGGAAGGCGAAGCCCAATCTTTTTGCATTGTGTTGTCGAGTGCACCCGAGAGAAGACACTTCTATCCGACGAGTCCTTAGAACCGTGGAGGCATTGTGCTCCTGGAGCGTTGCCCGAAGAGCTCTTGGATTTCTGTAACTGTCAGTGTGTCAGATTAGCGGGCTCACTATCCAGAGTGCAGAAAATTGATCTACATCAATCAACTTCAACTGAACTCATCAACGTAGTGGTGCATGAACTCATGAAATTCAGTCAACCTCTAAAATTAGACAAATGGGAGCCGTAAAGTTACCAGCTTCATTGGCAGCCATTGAAACGAAATTGAGAACAGTATGAATTGTTCGTTATATGCTAGATAAGTTCTGCAATTATAAAGCTTTATTTGTAATGACGACAATGGGCGCTGGGCAAATATCCAGTCTTCAAGATGTTATGCTTCCTATTTTCCGAGTTCATAACGTCAGGAATCGACTTATCGTAATCAGTGCCAAAGGTCGTCCATTGTGGTTCAAAATAAACGAAGAATGCAGATTGGGTGCTAGAAGACTCGTGCAGAAATAGGTGATTAGCAAACAAGGTGGCTTGCGCTAAAAATATCCAGTAGCATATCCGCAAGAAACCGCTTTGTGCAGTAGCGGTCCGTCGTACATTTTAACAATATATGCGATTCCACCTATCGTCGTTGTAGTGTTAAGGAGCAAGCATAAGTTTCGTCTGTGTGGGTTTTGATATATAACAATGTTTTATACACGCGTTCTGTGAAATTTAAAAGGAGCCATAAGTAGTTTAACACAGGTGAACTAGTATGTAAAAGAAGGATGCGTTTACTATAAGACAGAGAAGGTAATGCAGAAGGGTTCCAAATCCATTGGAGTTCGTTGTCGTACTGTAGACCGTGTGAATGAGCGAACTTGACGTACTTGATTCGCTTTCCTCATTTAATACTATGGTAGGCAATGCGATCAATGGTACGTTGATTTTCAACGTACCATTGATACGCAGGGTACTCAACTAAGAGGTCCAAAAGATCAAATCGGCTTTCGAGCAGCTTTACTAGGTCAGTAGGAGCCAAGCAGTCATGAATATAGACCAGGCTCAATTAGAAAACCATCTAGCTCTTTACACTGCCATATTCAACTGGCTATAAAAAGAGAAGCTGAAGATAATCATAGCTACCCAACGTGACGACCTGCAGAGGTCCACTGAGCGTCAGAGAAAGCGCGTTAAAGAGCCGTACGAGACATGATGTATCAAGTTTTAGAAGATCTATCCGCATTTCTGTGAGACGATGCTTCCGGCAGTTAGCTCTGACCAACATTCACGAACGTGCAAAATCAATATGGTAAGAGAGGAAAATCTCTTGGTAATTGAAGACGTCTCAGTTTAAGAGAATAAACTGGGACGTCTTCAATTACCTAGTTGAATAAAACAAGTGACAGTAAGTTTCTAAAGCGACCTCAAATAAGTTCGCCCTTTAAGATTTCAGAAACTGGCGCAATTACAGGATAGACATTTAAGAAAATTGTGTACAACTTAAGAAGAAAGAAACAAAATAATAATATCTGTAATAATGTGTAATAATGGATAATATCAATCAAGCCAAATTTTAAACCGATAGCAGTTTTTGCAGTCGTTTGCAACGTTGGATTTGAGCTATGGACAGTCTCTGGCGCACCGAGAACTAATTGATACCCATTAAACAAAGCGCTATACCATCATTGAAAAAAGAACCCTGAGATCGTCGAACACTAGAAATCATATGGCTTTGTTAAATTTGAAAAAGCAACTGGCGAATGCCTTAATTACTTTCAATTAAAAAATCACCATGTAGGATATAATACTAACTACTACAACAAAATACCAGATTGAAGTTAAATCTCCTCAGACCTTGCTGTTTCATTTCACTGCTGTTTACCAATGAAGTGCTTTGTTCATATGAGTAATGCTTAAAGGTAATATCAAGCCTTTAGAAACGAGGCAACATAAACATGTTTGTGTATTCGAGTAACGTCCTTACGGTTACGGTGGTGCCCGTAAATGCCATCGTGGGAGGGACAAATAAACAGCATGGATAAATCTTCTTTTCTATTACCGCAAAATAATCAACGTGGCACAAGTGCTGAAATCAAGACGCGGTCTATCAAAGAGTACTCGATTCAATTTCATCAATGTATAATTTCTCGTTGTGGAACTCTTTTTATGGAACCGGGAACTAAGCTTTTCTCACGGACAGCTTGGCCTGGCTTGGTCATAAAGTTATTCAGCACAACGTGTATTTGTGACTCAATGATATAACCGTGATGGCGACAAACCGAATAATATCTGCGACTATACAATTGTAGGGACATTTCTGTATACTAAGTGTACATATATCTGTGGTTTCAAGAGAGAGACTCGGGCAGTTATCTCTGATCGTGTTAATCGCATGTGCAATGAGCGATAATGCGCCACACGCATCGATCTACGAACACGGAAAACAATCATCGGCCCCATATTATGGGTCACTTGGGATCGCCACATTGAGTAGGGTGCAAATGCAGACGAGCGAATTAAAAATGGCGAGTCATAGAGAAGGTGTCAGCCGGACGAGATCGAATTCGCGGATAGGTGTCGTTGCATAGAGGTGTGTGAACATTATCTGATCTAAATGGCAGTGTTTCCTCAAACGTTAGGCAGCTCAGTACAATGTCGACTGGACGTAAACGGGCGGATGCGATCGAAAAGATTTTAAACGAAACTAAGAAAAAAGAGAAAAAACAAATCGCATATTCCTTATACGTCTTATACGAAAGACAATGCAGGATCAGATTATGTCCGACAAAACTGTCACTTTTCGACGAAGTATTTGTGCTATTACAAAGTGAATAAGTATATATGCAGTATGCCACATAGATGTGTGTCTAAGAGCTCCGAATCAGCGTCCGAGGCCGGGAGATCCTGCCTTATTCAGGTGCAGGTTTAACTCTCCACTTATCCTGTAAGCGGTCCACGTTTCCAATGGCCTGAAACGTTACCCGTATTAAACACTGAACTAAAACATTACCAAATGTTCATTGCACGAACGTTAGCGTGGGGACGGCAACGAGGCAGACGAATTTATAACTTCTACTACGAAAATTCAGTCTGAAAAGCGAAATGGGCTCCCAAAGTGACTAAAGAATAAATACAACCTCCAACTATTGATTAGATAATTAACTGTCCTAAATATTCTTTGTCGAAAGATCGCCATGAAACAGCACGCATTGTGCTGTATATACCTCGGGAGTGTTTCAAGAGCAAGCAATATTTTATTCTCTGTTCGTAGGGGATGCTGGAACCCACTTAGTTAATTTTATAATAAACGCTTTATATAATCACGCAAGTAGGTAAAGGCGTTTTACGTTGCCTATGACAGTGGATAAATTAACCGCCAGGGGTAACTTATATTTTGTTTACCCTGCCATGTTACTACTTTAACGTGCTACCAAGAACAATTCTAACTTTGTGGCGGTCAACGTGCAATTACGTCCAGTTCAAAAACAGTGTGTTATAGAGCTCGAGTACTAATGACGTGCATACGGGATAGCCGCAAGCCTGATGTGTTGTCAGAGTGAAACTTATGACAGGTTGCACTGTGACTTCATCGAAAAGCCGTTCCTCGGACGATAGGTACAAGAAGCGCTCGACGATTGAATTCCAGCTATATTTATGTGGACAAGAGCTCAGGTGTACATCAAAGCGCGTTGAACATCTGAGGGGTTTTATTGTTTTGGTCAGTCGTTTTTATTTTATTCGTTATTCAAACAACGGCTGCTACCCACAGTGATTGTCCGGTGGTAAATCTATAACTTTAATCCATGGACGAATCCCTCAATGTATATACGCTTTCGTAGAGTTTTTAACCGCAGCATTTTAAGTTATTATGCAGTGCTTCTACAGTGCTTTTTGAAAGGTTCTCGTACGAGGTCGAATTAGTAATCCTTCTATTTCGCTATGCGTGTCTTACGACGCTCAATTTGCTTTTCCTCTTTATGTTGCATTAGCGCACGAATGGCTATGTGGCTGTTGGATCAACAAATGTATCTATCCTAACTTTGCAATTCTGATAATCTCAGTAGGCAAATGCCATGATAGATGCAACGCTACGCTATGGATGCACCATATTCAATGAAATGGTGATATTCGCCGCGTACTTTATTATAGTTTCCAAACCAGGCATTCAGGTTCTTGAATTGAAATTGAACTTTTCCGGCTAGTAAGATTTTTACGGAGCATTACGTTCTTTTTTTCACCTTCACTTATATAACCAGGAGTAACTGTCTGTCGTCGCAGGCCTTTAGAACTCGTTCGCTAATCGTTCTAAATGCCTCACGGACTTCGTCATTCCAATGAAGCTCGGAAACATGAGTTTAGCTTCGATCTTGGCGCCGGCTGAAAATTAAAAGCATAGGCCAGATTTAAGTAGTACAGTTTCGGGGAGCCAGTAGTACGCCAGACGGCAGAATCGTTAGCCCAGAGTCGTTTGCTAATAGGAAACG
Organism: Varroa jacobsoni; assembly: GCF_002532875.2. Lineage (NCBI taxonomy): Eukaryota > Metazoa > Arthropoda > Arachnida > Mesostigmata > Varroidae > Varroa > Varroa jacobsoni. Next base: position 401,505 of record NW_019214347.1, on the reverse strand, counting down.
GCGGCACCTAAGGCATATATGTGAGTGCTCAGAACAGGTAACAAAGAGGCACAATACCGCAGGTTTTTCTAGAAATTTCGCAAAATTTCTAGAGTAACTACACGCTTGCGCAATCTTGCCACTGTAAGATAGACGAAATATGCCCTTAGAGATATGTTTCTCTTTTCTCGGTAGGCTCTTTGTTGTTGTTTGGTCGAGAGGTCCGTATAAATGTGTATGCGTGCTTGTATCTTTTCGCTGATCAAGGGTCGTTGTCATTTGACCTTACCACTGTCCATTCAGCCCTTTCCGAAGAGCTGAAGCTCAGCACACAAGTGTCACATCGAAAAACTTCCTGTTGTTTGTTCTCCGCGCTGCGCTGGAAAAAACGGTTTTCGGCGAAGTTACCTTCTGGTAGGTAACTGCGGTAACAGCGGCATGAAATTTTGTGACGATCAGGATTTATGGTAAAATAATTGAGTAAGCCGAATCCTACATGTTTCTATTCATTGGTCCCTAAGTACTCTTGTGAACACATCAAGATTGAACATCGATGTCACTAAGTAGTGTTACCGACTGCGGAACAAACCCAGTAGGGCGAGTCAGGCAGATTATCAAAATCAGAATGCGGATCAGACTTCCGTACTTAAAGGAAATTGAAATAGAAAAAGCGATGAACAGCGGCTATTCCCGTTCAGAACACCCAAATTGGCCGACTATTACACCAAACCTTCATTCAGTTTTTGCAAGAATAATGAGAAATCGCGAGGTTTATTAGACAAAGGGGCCTTTTGATAGGCAGCGCTTAACCAGATTTAAAAAAGGTCTTAGGATTAAAAAAGGAACTAACACAAGCGCACTGATTTGTACCATCTTTTTCTTTTACTAGATGACTTTCGTTACCTTGTTACGGGAAATAAGGATCTTAAGACTTAGATAACTGCGGTTAATTTCCTTCTTTGCTGCGATTCGTCCATCGAACATAACGGAGATGATACAGGACAGTCCTAATAGTCGATCATAAAGGTTGGCAGGGGTGACCTCTTGTTTTTTTCCATGAAAGCCGCTGTTTCGTTGGAGAAAAATCTGAAGCAAAAAATACTGTTTTCTAATTAGTTCCAAAATAAAAGATGTTTATCAGCGAAAATCACTACTGTGTAACAAACGAAATGTCAGCTTCAATAGTATACGATAATTTTCTAGATCAATGTAACGGCTACATGTATCATTTACTAACTTGCATTATTGACATATATGCGTCGTGGACGGGATTTGAAGTAGCGGTTTCACGCAGTGGGTCTCCCATTTGATATGGCTCTATATATTGGTACTGGATCTGTCTGCGAGAATGCGTGCGTAGTTGTCTATACTTAGACGTATGAGCATATTTTACAATATTTAGACTTATCTTCTTTGAATCCCAACAGAATTTTGGTGACATGATATAGAGTGCTTCTATTTTCCTGTGAAATTATAGCGAATAGAAAGGGTTACTTACCATCAAAGCCGCACCTAAACGTTTAAAAAATCTGGTTTGTTTTACAATGGATGAATGAACGGTTCTCGTTGACAGGCGAAATTACGTTAATAGAGACATTTTACGATAACTATTGGCGATCCGGCCATTAACCGGTATCGCTAATCCACTAATTGTTATCAGTATGAGAGCACGCTGGAGGGTTTTACGTGAATTATATGAATATTCTGCACTAAGATGACGCTGTCCGATTTCCGTACTATCGATGTACGGGCCACAAGAGTCCCGTTAGCATTTTCCTGATTAGCACTCGCTTTGCCCGTTCAGACACATCTTCTTCTAGGGTTACATGAAAAACAAGGCTTATGCAAATAAGCCAGCAGCTATCCAAGAACTGAGAGGCAATTTTTAGCCAGTGACCATGACATCCTTTAATTTATCATTTCAGATTTTGTATTCCCGGCCACTCTTGTGACACCTAAACTCGGAGGGCCCTTAGCCGATATTGAGTCTTGAACATACGCGAAAAGAGTGCAGAATAGAATTGAAACCAAATACTCCTCAATTTGTTTTTTAGCGCTATCGAATTTACCGGTAAACTTATACCGTAGGGTTAAAATATCAGCTCACGCTATATCTGAATCAGAGGTTTCGGCCAAGGACGCTTGCCTTGTGGTAATTTGACGTTCCATAATTAGCGGTAGGTCCAAAAACTGATCGTTTCCACCATAAAAATTTTTCATATTCAGAGCTCTTATCCGAAGAATGATAGTCCAGTCTGAATTTCCATATACAAACTGCTCTTCTGAGGCAACATTAGTAAAAAATCACCCTTTCGACTGAATTTAAAGCTGACCAATTCTATCTCCGATAATTGACATCCACATCTGCTCACTGAGTACTCAATAATTTGTAACTCTGATACCTTTCTCTGTCAGTTTCAGAAAGTTTAATTGACTTCCATCGCTGCTGATGGATTCCCTCATTGGATCACGCAGTAAAAACTTTTCCCTTCCAAATCAGATAGATCCATAGAACCATCAAGGCGCAGGTCGTGTTTCGGGAGAATCATCTGCTTTTCCATCGGCTTGTATCGATCGCACTCGAGCTTTATATGCTTGATTTAAAATTTTTCCTGCCGCTGCTAAGTAGTTGTATTTGGATGTGAGATTTATCAGCTTTTCTGGCAGAACAAGCAAATGGGTCGCAGCAGGTCTAGAGGTCCCGACGATGACGTAGTGGGTAACGTGTTTGCCTGCTAAACTAGACAAACATGTTGTGGCCTGAGTACGAATCGATATACACCATTTTGTGCTGGCAACCAGTGACCTAACGGGATGCTTAACAGCACTATCGCATGCAAAACTCGGAACATTTAGCACGGATAAAACAGTAGGCTCTGCAATGTCAGCGACACAGTGGCAGGTAAGGCTGTCCTCACTGCAAAAATAATCCTGTTGTAAACAATAATAATATGTACGCAAGTTTGCAAAGTGTTCGAAGAGTCAATTTGTAGTATAGGGTTCGAAAACGTTGCGTAAATCACTGTAGCCGTACTATGAAAACGTGACCCCTTACAATTTCAGACAATGTGTGCTGGTACGCGGCAGGTAAGTAGTGAACGATCGGGCGTAACTGCGCAAGTCGTCATTTCATCTGGGTCGTTACAAATGTTCATCCAGTCATAGAATAGGCTACATCAACGTCTTCAGATATGATGTGAAGCAAAGTATTCAATAAATTAGATCACAAAACAATTTTATAAACCAATCAATGCATGTACACTATATTCAAAATCTTATTAGAGAAGTCACAGATATTACTCATGGATTCGGAGCTGTTGCATTTATCTAAACTGAGTAAATCTAGTAAAGGCATCGAGTTAGTCGTCGGTGGCTGCAGGTTCAGTAGGTCTTGCACACTCAGTGTACTTCCAACGCTTTCCGTTAGGAGCTGACGCATAAAAAATAAATAAATTGTGATAATGGATAGAAGAATGGTCTCTCCTTTGGACAGTCAAACCCGTTCAAAGGCTGTTCATCCTTTCAACGTTCAACTGTACATCCTTCAACGTACCCAGCCGGCTGGGTACGTTGAAGGATATACAGTTCATGTTTACTTGAATTAAGGTTAACATATATCTAAAAATAACGCTCATCTCGTAGCCGGAACCACCTGAATACAGCTTTTGATTTTTGTCAAATAGAAAACACTTATATTGCATCGGTCTATAAGTAACTGTGCATGATGAGACTAACAGAGGCCTCGCACCCGTCTAAACGTCTTCGAAACACGTTCGTTTCAATTTGTTTCAATTTTCATTTTAACAAAACCCCAACTGCGCAAATAGCTTAGTCTGATATTAAAAAAAATCACAGATCGAAATGTCTTGTTTGAATCCTATTGAGAGATAACAATAGTTTCTATAAAGCGTCTTCTAGACGAGAACATTTAGATTAAAGAGCCGTCAAATTGCCTCGATGAAACGATCGACTGATCTAATCGAATGTATTTTCCTTAAAAAAAACATTTAATTTACCAGGATAATTTGGAAACTCGGGTCTTTCGTAGGGTGAAGTGTTGGTGTAAATAGCGCACTTGGGTCTGTTTCAGGGCTATAGTGGACAAATGGATTTTTGAAAACACCTTATCCCTCATAACCTCACCATCAAGCGACGTGTGGTTTGTACGTAATGATCTGCATCGGACCAAGTTGTGTGGATCATTTTGGCTTGCTAATTTAATTCTCAGTACATATAGCATTGCAATATAGGCTTGTAGTTTCCAATATTGATCTTACATCCTTTTTTGTTTTTATAAGGGATACTTCAGCAATGCAACTCGCATGAGACAGCTCTAAGGCCAAGTGAAGATACTCAGCTAGAAAAAGCAAGCCTTTCATAAAAAAATAGACACCGCTTTTCGAAGAGTGTACGCACACTTAGGACGGCTTAACAGACGAAACACGGCAATCTCAGAGAAAACAAGAATCGAATATGGTATGCTCTCGATACGCATTTCTGTTTTGCGGAGAAGACTTTGGAGGGATAAAAAATTGCTTGTACGAGTAAGATATTTCGTTAAGAGATCTGCTTTATCTGTGCAGGAATGGGCAGTGTAGCAGAAGTATCCTAGAATCGGCGAAGTTTCAGTGCATCTTGAACAGCTATCCCCAAAATAGACACCTTCGAAGTTAGATTTCGATTTGGTCATAACCTTAAGCTTCTTTAAATCTTTCATTATATATATAGGCTATAGGTCACTATCGATAGCATAAAGTAAAGGGGGGGGGGGGGAATCTTTCAATTCGAAAGCTCCAATTCCCCGTAAACCGCGTATTTGATCTGCACAGCGCGATAATCGCTTAATAAAATGACTGAAGTTATCAGAGTAATCTAGATAGCAGCGGCAATAACTTAGTTGCCTGAGGCCAGTCATTTGAAAACCGGAGAAAGAAAAGTGATCGCTCGACAAACGGAAATGCATCGAACTGGAAAAACAGCATCCTCCAAACTTGCTAACATTGCGTTACCACTTACCGCTTCTCCTAAAAGGATTATAGTAGTGCTGGTTACCCGCGCTCGCGTCGAACAAGGCGATGTCTATCTAGCGTGGACCAGTTATTGCGGATGGATCTTGAGCCTAGTTCTAGTTATTGTTGTATATCCATCAGCTTGTACCTTTATGTGACACGCAGGCGACAGCTTTTCCAAAGCCCGACCTTCAATTTAGCGCCATAGTACATTGAATTTGGGAAAGTTGTACAAAACGCGTTAACACCTATTGGGCTACTTTCAGTTATGAAAAATACCTTTCTCCTATTAGAATGCTGCACCGTGTTGATATAATTTGCATACCTTAGCCGCTTCTCGTTTATCGCATCGTAAGGTGTCCGTCCTTAGTCGAAATAGCTACGTGTAATACAATAAATATCTTTTTAACATTCACATCATATAGGATACAAGTAATGCAGGCATACCTGTATCCTGTATGATGTACCGCCTCGTAGGTAGCAATGCTTGATTGTAGGACGCTCTATGGTGTGTGTGAGGTGAGCTCTCACCTACCGAAATGCACGTAGTTTCTTTTTGAGACTGCAAAGTTATACCTGCAGACTTAGATGCCTGTGATGTTTCACGCGGTTTAGGTTACGCCATCGCGGAGTGCCATACGAGCATCGTAACGAATATAAAATATATATCCTGACCTAGAACTTACACGCGCAACTCCGTGGCGCAGAACAACGGCTACTCACCAAAGCAGGGCACTTAGTGAAACTTGAAGGAACGTTTCATGCATGGGAAATTCTTTGAAGCTAAGTTATACAAGTAGATGTTTCTTGCATAAAGTTCTCTTTTGCTTACAGAAGGAATTCTCTATACGAAGCAGCAAGAATATAAAGGAAGAACCCACGTGCCAGCGTGGTGCGCCAAATAGCTGAAAAAATTCAGGATTTATTAGTAACCTTGGTAGTATTTTAACGTGAACTTAGTCGCACATATTATACTATACTGTAATAGACGTTAGCAAGCGAGTAGGCGTTTGTTCATTCATGTATAGTCATGAATCGCAAGCCCGCTTTAATCAATCAGTGCTATGTATACACATGCTGTGTTGTAAGATAAGAAGAGCTAAAATATAAACAATTGTTTCATCTCAGAACTAAAAGCGTGTCCAGCAATGTCTAGTTAACATGTTTGAATGCTAGAATCAGCATACTACGGTGCAGAAAAATGGGCAGATTTCTAAGTTCTAGGAAAACGCTAATATCATACAGGGCAACCCAAAGTTAACCACACCTCCAATCATATCTGACATGATGTATGACGTAATTTCCTATTCGTTCAAATTCAAGAAATGGCTACTTTATCGCATGTCTCGATTGGCAACTGCCTGAGAGATCATATTTGCCATTACAATATGCTATTTATTATATACGGTAATGAGAAGTAAGCCGAAAAACGGACACTCACATCAGTTGTTCGACTTTAATGGGCCACAAAGTGTGAAAACCCAGAACAGTATTTCCTGTTACGGTTAACGAACTGCGATACAATGCTATAGCCAGTCCCTATGTTAGAAGTGGTTACAGCGTCAAATACGTGCAAAAAGCTGCTTAAGGACCACTACCGCATTTCAAGGTGAGGCCGCCTATGTAAAAAACCACACAGACAACCCAAATGATGTTCTGATTTCATCGGCAAATAAAGACATCTAAAAGTCCAGTACGGCATGATAAACGATACGTGGACATTTCGATAGTTTATATCTCTCAGCATATCAAAGGGAACACCTTGGCTTACGTTGGTGTTGAGTCTAAAGCGCAATGGTCTAATTTATGATGATGTTAAATACCCAACAAAAAAACAGATGGAGGTATTAGGAAAAAACCTTGAGCGGCTCTGCGCTATGTCGCCATTGTAAATTGAAGGCGTTTTATTTTTAAGCTAAAACAAACCCCGGAAAGTACAGGTTTGGGTACCGTTCCTAAAGTGGCTTACTCAAAATGTCATCGGAAAGCGCTGCAGTTAAATCTCAAAAACCCATGTTCCAGAAGAACCTCTGCATATATATATATGAGTGAAATTTTTGCAAAATACGTAAACGTACAAGTTGAGTAAGTTCAGTGTTTGCATACTCATTTTAGATCCTACGAGAAGAAGGGGAAGTGGGAAGCTTCTATATTTGTGATTATGTTTATTGATAAAACTCCACATTAAAAAATTGGAATTTATTATACCCTGAAAAAATATAGCTTATCAAAAGCAGTTTGACAGAGTTGCTGGGTGGTAATGGTCGTATTGAGACGTTATTAGCTTCTCTGGGTTGAAAGAGATCTGATATACATTTTAACTGCTATTCTCCATGATGAAATCATTGTAGTAACCGTGATATCCAATGTTAGATATCTGAAACTTTTCTGGCACATCCGAATTTCGACTCCAGTTGTTTTCGAGGACTGGTTCCCTTTAGGCGATGGATTTGAATGAAGCCATCTGTGCCCCAGATACAAACACTAAATCGTCAAACCTTGCTTAATCATCAACATGCTGACGAACTTGTCTAAACACTCCGTATATATCTATCCCAATGAACTTGACCATACTGTATATGATTGCGCCACTTCTTCGTTACTGACAGCATCCTCATGGTAAAGAGATATGCGTGTTACACGCTTTATATGTACATAAAGTCGGGTCATCCATTAAGCTAAATACTCTAGCGGTTAACATTTTAGCTCTTCAGTCTCGCAGAAATTTCGCCTGGGCGTTATTGGTGCGTCAGACGCATCGTCCGCGTGCATATCGCAATAGGGCCTACATACAGTCCACGCTCAAAACGTTCAAATTTACATAACACCCGTTTCTAACTTTGATGCTGTTTGTGTTCGATAGTACTTTTATCATTGGCTAGAGCGACACCTGCTTTTAAAAACAAGTCCAAGAAGCGCTGTATCACGTGCCGTGGTAGGTGGAACACGATGAGCGGTTGAGGCTGGTTAAATCCACTTAAACGGCCGGCATACAAAGGCTGTTTCTTATCTAAAAAACGGTAAGCTGTTTGATGTTACTTCAGTTAAGTATCAGTCCAGCTAGAAAATGATTCTGGTTGAAGTTACCTCTATGTTGCCCTCGTCAGTACTTCGCGTTTAGTTTTTGCGAAGGGGGGAAAGAAAGGATGACGGGTAGGGAGATCCAAAAGACTAACCAAAGTTTTCCATGCAAGGTCCTGATTAAAACAGGTTCGTGTTTTAGCTCTTTCTTTATATAACTGGAGCTGTATGTGTAGGAATGTGTGACTTATACGCATATCGTAATAAGGTTACCTATTTCTGTGTACATTATTGATTTCAACACTCGAAGAACTGCGAACAGACTGAAATACTTCAGAGGAATACAAAATGACGTCGTCGTATACCTTCATGCAAATGAGATACATTGTTGCATATCGGGAAAAACATTTTGAACCCACTTAGTATTTCAAATCAAATGCGCATTTCTGTTCGAAATTCTTTGCCCCTCTTAGACGCTGTCCACGTATTCTGGATTCTACGTCTGGTACTCCAAGCAGTCCCTCAAAGTGCCCACGTATCCTAATCGAGAAACGTTTTTCTGCATCAATTGCCTATATGTGGCTTTATTTTCACTAACCAAGCAAAGATATATACAGGTAACGTAATTATTACAAATTATTAAGTTATTTTTGTTTCTAAATAACATAATTGAGAGTTGTAAGAGGTTCGTAATAGGTGCTGTTGAGGATAGTAAACAACATCTATAGGCATAAGATCGCTAAACCGATTTTTTCTTTCAACGTATACCAAACTGTAGCAGCATCAATAAACAATACCACATCTAGCCACTGTCCGTATAGCGAGGGTTTCATCATGCGTTGTAACGAAAGCTTCGGGTCGCAATTGCCACTGGTTTATGAATGTTGATATTGTTCTTTTTAAGCAGGCTTATTTGATATTTCACTATTTTTTTGCGAACGCATGCTTCTATCATACATTGCGTGAGTTTCATGTCGCTTTTTGAAGGCGTAAAAGTTCGATAATTGATTTCATCAGTAAATCAACTGTTCGCAGGTCGATTGCCCACAAGCCTAGACTATCGACCGGTGACAAGTTACCACTACCGGCTAAGGTTTCAAATATGAGGGGACATCGAGTGTATCCGTGTCTAAGGGTAACGTGGCACTGTCTTCGCCAAAGCTTCGTCAAAGGACGACGACTTTACCGCTTCGCTAGAGAGTGTACATATATAAACCAAAGAGAGGTTGACGACGGAGTTGTAGGCGACGACGCCGTAGAGGGCTCTTCGTAGTTCGTAGTGTATTACTTCCTTACACCGTCACCCTCAGCGCTTTCCCCCGACAATTCCCCGTTTCCCAGACCATTCATTCCCCATCAATAGCATCATACAAGAAGCAAACCACATCACCGTGAGCGGGTCGGCAGGCCCTGTTCCTTCGGCAAGTCCTAACGAAGGCGCCTTTTTCCGTTTCATATAGACCCGCCGAGATATAGGTAGGACGGACCGGCCTTGAGAGGCAGGACGGAAGGAGACGCACTTTCTCGGTGCACATTGCCACCCAAAGGCCGTTCCACCAAGGATGACGTACGAAGGCGCCAAGATCCGGAGCGGCCCTCCCGTCCTTTCAAGGCGACATAAGTATCATTGATAGCAGAGCTTGGGTGTGGAGACTGAATAAGGCTAAGCCGTAATATTGACCAATGAGCTGCTGAAGAAGAACACTCTGACCATAGATGTCAACAGCAAGGTTGTTCGCCAAAGACTGAACAGGAGAGAGCGGGGGGGGGAGAAAAGGCACTGTTCGACTGTGCATCCGAAGTTGGGATTTCGGCCAAGAACTCTTCCTAATGAGGGTTAGCTGGCAATGGTGTCCTTGATTTACCAATAGTAATGGCAGCACAGAACAGGCCGATATTTTGATGGACTGGTATGGGTCGACACATGTAAAAATACAAAATGAGATAGTGAGATTTGGAAACGATGTGAATTTTTTTAATCGAAGGTAGCTGTAGATATTTGAAAATCACAACTGTATGATTTATTTAGTTTAATTGTTAGTAGTAACAGACATAATTTTTACCGGAATTCCACACAGGCTCTAAAAAAATAGAAACGCACGGACCAAGCAGATAAAAAAAAAACCTATGATCTCAAAAAAAACAAAATGGTAAAAAAAGATCGAAAGACGCTAAAGGTTTGAGCGTGTCTACGTAGATATTTATGCACAGAGATTTTAAAATCCCATAACTTCTTGTGCAGCTTCTTATTTAATACAGCTTCAGTTTTCTAAAATTTTTTCCTCATTTTAGATTTCTACCGTTGACGTATGCGTGTCTTGATTGGGTTTTTTGGAAAGTTTTAATGGCTCCCAGCTGCAGAAACCATCATCAGATATTAACTTGCAACCAAATTGCGATGCGTCCGACGCGGGCACACTTTCGATTAAAATAATCACTGGTCTAATGATAAAGGAACGCTAAACTTACACACGCTGAAGTATGCAGACAAACAATTATATAAAAATAGAGCAATTTGTCATAAAGCCGTTTGGTATACGATGCGTGATCATCTACACAATAAAATCCACTGCTTACATAATTTCTAAAAATGGATTTGAAATTTGACTTGTTTTGTCGATCCATACTCATACCCAACGTTGCTTGGCTGTACGACTTTACGTAAAAATAGGTATATAGATACAAAAAATCATAAACTTCAGAGGAAAACAATGGTAGACCTTTTTAGCATTCACCTAACTGAATTTCATTTGGGTTCTCTATTTATGCGGACTTATTGGATTTGTATCGACACACATATGAAAGAACCGCTGTAAAATAGAAACGAAATCATATTTACTAATGACAAAATGTATCTCTTGAAGCAAATCCATAAGAGAAGCGTAAGATCCAAATATCATAAAGAGTGTAATATGTTTACTTACCATAGACATACAGAGTACTAAAACGGGAGGCCACTCGTTTTCGTTCATCATATAATAGGCCTTTTCCGTTATGCCCAAACAACAACGTTGAGGCGATGAGTAACACGTTTGGGTGCTGCCAAGTGTAGCTATATTTGAAATTGCTAATATCTTTTAGACGTTTCTACGACCTATTGCCTTTGTCGTATTACCCGTATTACGTCAAAGGCGAGGAGCGCCTGGAACACAAATACTAACATTGGGAAGGCAGTAGAAAAACCCCACGAAATGGCAATTTCCGCCCGATCCACTTCTAGCACTACGAGCTCTTCGTAGCGTTCCTATTTTTCTTGTACGGACGTTACCCCTAAAACTAAGCGTACCAGTGGGTTTTAAGGTTCTGTAGGTTGAAATGGTTGTTTTCGGCCCCAAATCAGCTAACAAAATCGCGTAAAGTTAGTGCGGTCTGCCTGCGCCCATAGACGGAGCGCTCGATTTCAAATGACGATGTACATCTTTGAGGGTGGTCGAGCGTAACGGCAAGTATAGAACCATTTCTAAAATTAACGCATCTCTCCAATGCATTCTGCAGCTCAATCAAGATTATAATTCCAGATCGAGTCCGAACATTTGTTCAGATACATTCTATACATTGATGTATTTTATGATCTGTTGTAAGAACATAAAAAAACATTAAGTATAACACGACTACTTTGCTTATAGCAGACAGGCATGTTGAAAAAGCTCATCGAACATCTAGGAAATAAATTATTTCTATTACTTTTACTGAAATGTCGATTGCCAATACATATTTAACTTATGTCATTTGTCCATATAACCGAAGCATATACACAGGAAGGACACACCATCACCATTATACATCACGCTCTTCGAAAAGTCATCTTTGAATTTTCTGGCCAATTACTGCTTGGACAAATGATCGAAATGCCTGAATGCTTATTTTGGCGCCTATATTCCTACATAACTCACAGAAAGTCTGACTAAGAGGCGCCATATAGCTAAAAGGTAGCAGGACGAATTCAGATATCAAAAGCGGATACGAACTTAGTGTTCAGTACTAAATTGTAAATGTACAGCTATCTTTTATTTACACCATATGCCCTGCGTACACATTCTTTTCTATCGACTATTAAACGACCAATTCTATTGGAATTATAATAGTTTCTGCGGTACCCGATCATCAAGCAGAAAATGTTCTTCATTCAAATGTCTGCTGCATTCAGGGCCTCTGGAGAGCAAAATGTCAGACGTCCGAACTCCAATTCTTTGCCACTTTATAAATAAAAAGCTATGTCCAAATGAAATGTTCTCTCAGCAGATATTCAGCGAGTTTAATTCCGTTTCTAATTCTGTTTGCATTAGTTAATCACCTAATGGCAAGACGATATCTCTCACTGCACCATGCTCCTGACCTTTTGTCATTCGCGGGCCAATATTATGTCTCAGTCGTGTCATCCGGCAGAAGTCCTGCGTAAAAATCAAACATCAATATTTACGTGTGTAGCAGACGATTGTCCGTCTTTGAGTCCGGCCTGTTTACCACCGCTGCACTCTGTGCATGAACTTTTGTGAGACGAAGTTGGAGGGCACGGGAAACCGAACAGGAGGAAAAAAACATCTGATGTTCACCTGTCTTCGTCCATGTACCCGCTCTGTCCACTGTGTGCATGCTGTGACATCATGGTATGAGGAGCGGCAGCTGCAAAAAGGTTTCAACCGGGGGCGGGTTTCGAGGCAAAACTGGCACAAGATGGAAACGTGCGCGTGGACAAACAGCCACGTCTGCGACTGACGTGGCCACCTGCGATCATCGATCAAAAAGATTTAGAAGGAATTCATCACATGCACCTTCTTCTGCCACCGACCGGTCCATTTTTAATGGAGCTGCACGATTGCGTCGTCCTCTATATCTCCGGAGACTCTTTTTCTTTCTCGTGCTGTTGCTTGGGGAAGCCATTGTGAGTTCAGTGTTTTCGTGTTGGATGAACGTTGCACCTACTGTATCATCTCAAACCCCTTCTCCACTACGTGAAAAGCCTCTGCTGCACTGTGTCTATGCCGGCGTATCATGGTGTAGTAGCGTAGCGTTGTTAAATCTTTTTCATCAGCGCTGCCCTCTGCTGTCTAATCGGCTGACCGTCTGAAATAAACATTTCTTTTTTTTTAAAGAGGAAAAAAATAAACGGAAAGCTGAAACAAGAAGCTCGTAAGAAAAGACGAGGACAGGGTGAGTGAAAATCCATTACTTTTAGAGGACCAGCTGTGGGTACGGCGAGGGACAGTCAGAATCAGGATTTCACTGCTACTAGAAAAGAAAAAATTGACGACAAAACTGGGTCCTACTGGTCTGATGTAGATGCTGCAGCTGTCGGTGCGACTTGCGCCGATGGTGAGATAAGAACGGCCTGCCGTAGGCAAACTGGGCTGGACCACCAAACTGGACGGCTCAACACGACAGGACGTTTTGCCTACCTCTAGCTGTAGTAACAGCATCTGCCCGATTGTTTTTTTATTTTCCTCTTTAACGCTCGATATACGTTCAGGCATACCATGGACGTAGGTTGACAATAGGACGTCACACCTAGAAGTAATACTCAGATGAGCTTGCGTCGAGGGGGAACGCAATTTACAGGTATCGCGCCCGGGACGCCGGGCGGAGGCTCTCGTTACTTGCTGGATAATTTTCATGAACGTACGACTCCTGACGGCCTGACTAGATTACGTAATGAACTGGGCAGTATAAAGTGTGTTTTCTTCCTGTTATCTATAGCTAATTTGAAATGCTCAGCCAATGAAGGCGGGAAACAGTCTGCTAAAATATCGCGTAGATTTAAACCCAAAAATATTCATTGCTGACGCAGTAAGAATTTTTTTTAAATTTTACGGGATTTCACTTAGAATTTACATTTACAGGGTTTTGTATGATTGTAGGGAAACAGATACGTCTATTTGTATTGAATCTATGTACTTTACTGTTGTATTACGGGCATGCTCATTTTTCCACGTAATACATAGAGGCCTAATTTCTATCATTAGTTAATCAGCTTGGCGCACCTCGCTGCCGTTAAAACCAGGTTAGTAAATAAGTCTATATAATGTTATTTTTTTTTAATAGATAGCAGAGTTCCGAAGTCGTTCGTATTGTCTCCCAAACTCGTGTCACAAATTATGATATACAAAAAATATCGACCTTTTCTTATGACCGCTGCAATAGTGTCTGCTTGATAAACACAAAAAGCTAAAGATCTTGCTAGGTGTGCTCTCATAGCAAGCGCCTTCAGGAACTATCTAGCCATTTTAAGATGAACACATTAATCCTTGTAAGTAGTGTTTTAAAGTTTGGAATCACTAGCAGCGATTCTAAGAACTAAGTATACAGAAGGGAATACTTGAAACAAAAAAGCTATTTTTTCCCATGTGATATCGCGCCTCTCGATAATATCAGCTCTATGGTTGAATACAAATGCGTTCTAATCTATGGTTCATAGAAACATACATAAGTCATACGATCCATATACGGCTGTCATTTAATTTTCCAGTGTTCCACTCTTGAACAGAACGTCCAGAAAAAAACATCCCAAGTACACTGATCTTTATATGACCTTCCTTTTCAGATGACTAAAGACCGGCTAACAAGAATATGGAAACGTGTTATTATGAAAAACTTGAATCCATATTCCTTATGTGAGCTTACTTTCTCTAGCTTGCGGGTTTCACTGCAGTTCTAGGCTAATTTGTCGTAACGAGAAGTGAGTGGCACAATGATCGTCCTCCCTTGCCACAATGAAGCGGATGGTCGACAAACTGTTTATTTCTGCCGTTCGTGGTTGTTGAAGCAACTAGTCAAATGGAAGACTTTAATTCAGCTGGCGGCCACATGCCAAGAACCTTTAAAACCATCTGCTGTACGATTAAGTTAAAGGCCTTCCCTTTTAACAAAAAATGAAAAACAACTAAAGAACAGCTTACATTTTCGTTATGTGACGTACGCAAGCGACCTGAGAAAGCTCAAAACTTACCTATTAAAGGCAACGACCATCTACCTTTGCACATATCGCCCATTAAGCTTGTAAGAGAAAATAAAATTTTTGATCGTTAATTTCTGTTTTTCAACATAAGCAGTTGCATAACATACGTAAGAGAGACAAAGATGATTCATTTTTCTTATTTGTATTCCACAGTAATGTGAAAACTGTGTAAAGTCATGAAAAAAGTAGCTAAAGTTTGAATATTTTCATTAGAAAGATCGTGATCATTGAACGTCCATATTTTAGCATTTAATTTATGATTTCATTCAACCCCTTGTGGCCCGAAGGCGTCTTCACAGCCAACGAAGCTGAAGAGGCATTAAGGGGAAGACGTATCTCGCGCGCGTTTAGACATTAAAAAATACAGTGACACGCAGCGAGCATTTTTCATTTATCACAGATTGTGATCGATATTTTAGGTGCTAAGAACGTGGCGAAACAATGTCTCCGTCCATTATCCTACTACAGAGATACAAAACAGTAACATTTTATATTGCATTTAGCTGCAAGTGATATCTGTGCGTAACATAAAGGCCTCTACAGTTGGCTGTATTAAATGACAATTCATGAGTGCATACACTAAACTCAACTGACATGAAATTTGTGCAGGTGATTTTCTTAAGGACCAGAGAAGGTCGTCAAGGCCGATGGGAAGATATTAGTGAAGGATAAATTATATATGTACCTAGAAAGGACGCTACGCTAAAGCCATAGCTACCGATAGAAACAGGAGGTCGGCTGAAACATTTAGGTAATTGGGTACGCGTGTCTAGCACGTTTAAATTTAGATGTTTCGAGTTCTACGTCCGTGACTTAAGTGTTTAAGCGATGGTTCAGATGGCGAGCTCCTAGCATAAAACGAAACGTGTTTATTCCAGGATTCGAACCAAATTCATCACGAATCTATAAGTCTTCGATGCAAACTCGCAGCCACTGCACTATCGGACTCGCCGATCTAGTGTATCTGAAAATCGTATCAGTATTATGTTATACATGCGGAAAACAATAACCAAAGGGGTGTCGAAAAAAAAAAAAAGTACTTCCGCAACACCGAAGATGGAATATAGAGCTGCATTTATTGACAGACGAGTTGCACCAATTATGATTCAAGGGGCATATTGTCAATAATCGAAAACCTTGCTGGTAAATCGTTGCATCACAAGAGAACTACGAAACTGAACAAACGAACGAATATGGGTTCTGTTATAGAAGAGCCACACCTACATGAATAGAACAGAGTAGTACAGAACAATAAGCATCGGAGCTGCCTAGAGCTACAAAGTAACAGAAAAGCCTTGCGGTTACCTTGCAAACAGCAGTAATGTGGACCATACGATTCTGACCAGAATGGCGCACGTTTATAGGAGTGACAGGAGAAGTGCCTCTCTGGTGACTCTAGTGGGTTCAGAAGTCCTCCGCGCCCGCTAGTCCCATTGACGCCTTGAACATATCATGTGAGTAGGTTGTATAGGATGCAAGACGGATTCAGAGACATTCATGAAAATACAGAGAGAAGGCATTGTGATCTATATAAGTGAACGTAAAGTAATGCTAGTGGCCAATTACCGTTACACTAAAAACAGCAAACCATAAAAAATCTCGTGGATTTTAAACGGACTGGATAAACGAAGCCATATTATGCTATTGGTATTTTTTTTGCTTTTCGATTGAAAGTATTTGTGTTGACTGTTCTTTTAAATTCACGACACTCGGTAAAAACTATGCAAAATAATGGGTTTCCCATGTACCCGTTGCTTGAATGTATTTATCTCTTTAAAATATTTACGGCTTCGTAAAGCATTTCGAGCTCAGAGTCAGAGACGTTAAAATGATTGAAAAATATCTAGGAGTGGCCCATGTCAGCCAGTGTTCATAGAGTCCTTATACATAGGTTACACACAGCAGGAACAAACCACATTTAGACGCCAGATCCCGTAGCACATAAGTCAGTATCTACAGCCATAGACAAACAAAACCCACTAATCTTAGCACCTAATGCTACACGAACCGAGAAAACGCTCTAAACGCTCTCATGAATTGCGAAATTGAAACTCTCTAAAACCAGTCTCTCTCTTAGGGAACAGCATTTCAACTCGACAGAAACTCCCAGAAAAGAAAACCTTTGTGGAAGAATTGTCCTCATACGACCCTTTCGTTTAAGGGACCTGCCGTGTGGTAGGCCTTGCAGCAGCCATTGGAACTTGCCCGATGAATCAGAACGTGTGCTCACGGCTATCGTAAGTAATGGTGTTTTTTTTTGAGTAAATCCCTTTAGCGAACGACCGATGATTTTCTGCTTCAACTACGAAAGTGTAGTAGATTTCGAACACATACGTAACGGTTCTGGCACGGTATACGTTCGTCTGGCGTCTTGCTTTTTACTCCGCGGTTGCAATATAGAAAAAGAAATCTAACTTGGGACTGGCGCGATTGTCCGATCTTCCAAAAAGTGACAAACACCTCTTTTTTTCTATTGGTAAAATCTACATAAAGGCGTTATCACACCGTAGGGCTAAACACCTATGCTCAGACTTGGATAACGCTAGTTTCTGGTTTATGTTGTCTATTTTAAGTTTCCATCACCACATTTAGATCTGAAAAAAAAACAAAGAACAGGTAGACAAAAACCGTAGTGGTAGGAGCTGGACATAATTGGGATAATGAAGATTTCGGTCCTTCTGGTCAAATCAGTAAGCAGAAAGTTGATTCAAATTGGTCATTTGAATTGATTAGAGCACTACACAAATACCATTAGCGAGTGAATGTTAAGAGTTGCCTGAGAGTCCATCTCCTATCCCAAAAAAAGCTTGCAATCTGACTACGCTCGTTGCTGTTGGCAGCCATAGTACCTCGTAACCTGTTGCGGGAGAGAGGGGTGGGTTGAAGACGATGTTTTCAAAAGCCTTATTGTTTGTTCTTGTCCATAAGCTGGCACGCTGAAATCTTCATATTATCCCGTATGTAAACTGTGTCAGCGCACGAGCCTATTAATAAGACCGTACGAACCGTCAACCTAGTAACGAGTAAAGAATAGGTATGCAAATAGATGTGTTACTTGAAAACCAGTCGACATGACCTACTATCAAAATGTACCTACTTCACAAGTCAATAGGAATTTCGCTTGTTTTGACTAGCGTTGATGGTCAGGTGCCTCACGAGCACATGTACACCTGTACGACGTATCATATCGCGTCTACACCTGGAAAGGCAATCTGATACAAATGGCAGTTAAGGAGAGCAGTAAGTTGAATATGTCCAGGTTTCTAAAAAAGGAAATAATTTACATAGTTTCAAATGGCATCTAAATCTTACTTTTTCGAGGCAACGCGGTTTGTACATATGTATATGTGTGTGTTCCCGCACCAGTGTTGTTTAAAGCGACGTAAAATACAACTGAGTTTTAAGGCAGTGCGGCCGAGAACAAAACAAACGACGTTTGTTTTGTGTACATAGGGACATATTTGTTTAGCAGTTACCGTGTAACTATACTCGAAAATTATGGTAAGTGTAGCACGACTAACTTTCTAATACTAGAATTAGTAGCTGTAGCAAATTGATTCCGGTTCAACATTGGAGCAAATTATGCGCAGTAAATACACGTCGCTTATAACAGGAAGCAAAAAAAGCGATCTCTTCATATGTTTGGAGCGGGTTTAAGTAGTATTTTTACGTATTAAGTGGGTACCATGAGGTTTTGGGTCGAGTGAAGGTCAGTCCCGGGAAGTTGGACTTCCCTCTGCCAATACCACTAACCTTAGAGACACTCTCGCCATTACCAATTCAAGTGTTCATTCAACACCACTACGACCTTATAAAAGGTAGCAATCTGTACCACCGGATCCGTCGGTGATTAGCTCATTTTGAATGGACTGCTTGAATTCTCAAACACATTCCTTGTTGCAGCTGAGCCCTTGACCACGCTGGATTTGAAACATTAAGCCGTATTTTCAAAAAGTGGTTTCGGCGTCCGCTGCGCTGGGGGTCGGTTCGTTGGCCCTGTATTCTCCACTGAGTCCACGCCGTCTATTCTCTCTCCTTTCCTCTTCTTGTCCGATATATATATTTATGGGCGTCCTTTCGAGGGCTTTACAACTACGAGGAGTTAAGAAAGGAAACTACATTGAGACTCTGGCGGACCCTAGCGGACCTGCCGTCTGAGGGATTACATCAAAGGATTACCACCATTAAAGAGGCTGGTTAGAGCGAGTGGTACCAGAGCGAGCATGTATAACGATCTATAGGACAGACACTTGCCATTTGTTTCCATCTATCACTTTGCCAACTGATTTAGTCGCTCGAATAGGCAAGAGGTGCACTCTATTCTCCTTACCTAATAGGGATCTTTGTCTGGAAAGCCCCAGGGGCAGATTAAACAATTCACAGTACTTGTCAAGGAAGAGGTGTAAGCAGCACCCGACACTGATCAACACAACAAACGAGAGAGGAAATTAACACTAAACAGATAATGAAAACAGGGATCAGAGAATGACACCTAATAAACTTTGAAATGATTCGGATTCACAGCGCTGGTTGGTAGAGGGGATGGCAGCCACTGATAAGTGGCGCTGTTGATATCTATATACGTAACGGTTAAAAGTTTGTGTTGTAGAAGAAACAAAATGTTTTAGCTCATGACGAGAAAATGTGGGCTATTTTATGGCTGAAGGAAACAGAGTATAGCAGTTTCTATGAGTTAATTGCTATATATGTCTTCTATATGTTGGTGGAATCGTTAACAATAAGTATCATCGTATCAAACAGTATTTCAGTGTGTCGAAAGTTGAACTTTAAGTCCTGTGAACACGGTGACACGGCATGTTCCAAAACCAAAAAGAAGGGTGTATCTGACACAAGCCAAACTCAAATAAAGTGTAGAAAAGTCTCATTTTTGCTCTTGTTTATGAATCAGCTTCCGACGAATGCAAATGAGTCAACCTTCTCGACATCTACAAAACGTGGACGAACAGATGAACACCGCTAGTTGCAACACATACATACATACATATACGTATAGAAAGACAATATATTCACAAGTGGAAATTTGCTAAGCGGCTAAAGAACAAAACCTATGTTAAGAGTTCTACGAAGAGTAAATCTCCCTAGGTTTTCAACAAGAGTATTTGAATTAGCTTAAGCTTTCAGAGACTTGAGATTCGTAATCGTGTAACAGACATATGCATGGCACGATCAGTCAGCTGTACGTCGATCCCATAATTAACAGTAACCTCTTATTGCCATATGAGTACGAAAACGAGGCAACGGGCTGCTGAGAGAAATCATGAAGGAAAAGAACAGATTTTTACGCGACTGGATGGCTAGATTCTCGAAAATAGAAAATAAAAGCCCGTCTAAAATTTCTAGTACCCATTAGTAAAGAGGGAAGCTAGTAGAAATCTGAAAAATTCCAAAAGATCTTTATATGGACATGCCTATGTATGTGTCCATGCAGCTGGCATCGACATGGTGAAACACTAACGATACACAAAAGAACATGACCCAGAAATTATAGGTACTGGCATAAAAAGGCGCAGACCTATAAGCTCATCGATGGATTAATTGGATATAATTAGATAGCAAATGAAACAATCTAATAATTTGAGGAAAAGTTATTTCATTTATTATGACAAGGTCGCTAAATTAGCGTAATATCGACGGCGTGAATAACGTACAGTTCCTTCTGCTCTAGCCCGCAAAGATTCCTACGGATGCGTTAAAGACATTCAAAAGACAATGCGACAACAGTTCAATTTTAACTAGTATTCGTGTACAACCCTAGATTGCTCCCTAGCATAAGTTGTAACTTGTCCATGGGACGACATAACAATAATGTGATAGCTCCGGGGAAAACGACCTGTTAAATTTTTCTAACAAGCTCTAAAACATATATGCGATGGTCGTCAACAAACTTCCAAAGCGGTGAAAGGCTCAAATTATTCGTCCAGGGATATCACTGTCTACGATGGTCTCACCACCATATCGTAGCAGATCTACATAAAAGAGTTCACTTTGAACACAGGGATTATCGGTATACTGATGCTACACGCTTGTAGGGGCATAACGAATTTCTGGGCTATGGGAAGGTCAGATGCCTCATCGGATCATCGAGCCTTCAAGTAGTTACTAGGTGTGTTGTGTTAATGTTCATTATCGATTGATTACGTCTGAAAAGATCAACATAAGTTCAAGCTTGCTGAAATGGGCAGTATGCCAATAATAATAGGCCAAGTTTGCCATTAAGGTTGTCATTGAATCAAGAAGGCGTCATTCTCACCGATAATGCTCAAAATCGTATTAAGTTTACCATCCTAAGCGAAGAATAACATTCAGTGACTATTTCTCATAGAATGAAACCGGACAAATGCCAGTAGGGTTGAAATTTAACGGTCCCATTGCAAATGACGTAATAATAAATCGCCAAAAACCAATTACAGGTAGTCATAAAATGAATAGTGAACGATCTTCCTATCTTGTCTTCTGAGAGAAAGAAATCGAGAAATGGTTTTGAGCTTACGACATTTTTGCTTGACGAACGACACCCAAAAGAAGGTCCCTGACAATCGTTAGACAGCACCGTCTGTCTCTTCCGGTTCCTTTTTGCTCCATTCGTGTCCACAATGTTCGTTGTGGACACGAATGGAGCAAAAAGACTTGGACTTTGAAACAACCATCGCCCAAAATCAGTTATCATTGATGACAATGAAAAAGTTTCGGTCGGTGGCCACACTCACAAACGAATTTCATTGCTATGAAGGCCCAACTCGGCTTTGCTCATCCACAGCAAGGTCCTATATCATCTATCTGTAAGGACTAGCAGGACCTGTATCATCAATCAGATTGACCCTCTAGCTCCATCAAGTCTGTCTGTTGTACTATTTCTTGTTACACTTTCGCTTTGTCTGATATATTTGTGATCGTGTTTCCCGCTTCATTTTTGTGTACGCAAAATTACGTTTTGTTTAAGTCCGTCCAACTGCGAATTCAGCGTTCGTCGAAACGTGACGATTTGAGAAACAGAACTGAATGTGGCACTTGGCCGAACTTTGTGGGCTATCTGTGTCAGCGGCCAGTTCCTAACTCCGTTGATAGAACTATAGTATTTGCGAGTTACCGTTTCTCTACGATACTGTATTGAGATTATAAAGTGTTCTTTGATCACTGTTAACGATGAACGATTGACAGTGTCAACAGATATTTCTTAGAACGTTATGATACTCAGATTCGAGATTACGCCAAATATATTCGAGTAGGCCTCTTTTTAGCAGATAAATGTCTATTCTTAGAAACATAATTTTGCCGCTTTGAGTTATCCTACTAACAGTATCATATGACGTCAACTAAAGCCACAGCTTAGAGTTCTTTAAATTAAAACATGGGTTACGTGCACTGGTTGTTCAGTGAGCTGGTACCTTGTTATTGCACAATCTGAAATACCTATACTTCTAAAGCATTCAGCTCAAAAACCCATGGCTACATTATTCAACGCACGATTCCTATCCTAGATTACTCTCATCGTTTCGACTAGAATGAACGATGGTAGACGTGGCAAAGGAGTGGCGGACAAACACCTTGAGCTCTTACAAATCAAGAGGGCACCTTGAAGTAAAGAAGCCTTCGTCTTCATTATTTATATCGACCTTCACCGTTTTTTGCAACCTTTCGCAACTTACTCCGCAGGCTAAAGTGCTGCGTCATGAAGCTGTATGTCGACGCTCTGGTTGGGCGATTTCTTGGCTCGCGTGGTTTCTGCGTGGCCTGCCGATCAGGGCATGAAATTGCTAATGATGGTCTAATAGCGGACACCCAGTGACGTTCGGTAGGATGGCGCTATGGCCTTTTCGACGTGAAGTCTTGTCTTCAGCGGGAGCCGAGACATGCTTTCGTGGCTTACTGAGTGAGCTCATGTTTTTGCTACAGCATATATTCACCTCCTCTAGCCGCATCTCCTGCTAAAGAAGCAGGACTCGAGTGGCCGAGACCCTCTCTGCTAAAGCTTACTACTCAACCTTGCGGCTGAACCGTCATCAGCCGACGAGGAGGTTTCAACGAAGCTTTATTTCCTCCTAACTAGGCACTGTTTACTAAAATGAGGGAATATAACGCATGTTACCCTGGTACGCCTTTCAATAATGTCGCACTTTTTTCGTTTAGTGGTCTTCTGGAATTATCTACTACATAATGAACGGACGCCAGTACGGATTGGGGGAAAAATTGCCCATCATAAGATGTAATCTCACTACTATTTTAAGGCGTGCCCTAGTACGAGTTTCCCGAGAATTGTGCACTTTACCACTCCAGTTAAGCTCATCTGTGTTTTTTTCATACGCTTTGAAAGTTGTGCGCTTTTGGGACTTGAGCATTAAGTCCACATAAATCGATATGTCATTGACCTGAATCTGTGTAGGAATTTACTCGTCTTTTAGTAAATTTAAAAGTGCCAAAGCTGAAACCTAGAAGGCGGCCAAATCATGTTACGTTTTCAATTTAGGTATTGTGCCTAAAACTGCAGGTCGATTGCATCAATAGACAAATACAACTATAAGGAAATTTAACCGAATTAATTAACTGAGCAAACTATCCCCGACTTTTTTTTTTAATAATATTCGTACAGATAATGCTATTTGAATACATGTAAATAGGTTTCATAATGAATAATTTGTTTCGAGCTATTTATACTGTTTGACATTTGTTTAGAGAGTTCGATGCCGAGGACGAATACAACCAGACAAGAAAACGGCACAAAAATTGGGTAAGTAAATACTAGCGTACTGTTCCAGCTGGGCATGCTATAGAAGGAAAATGACAATATAAACATTTTATGAAGATAGCTATAACAAGAAAGTTCTGGGAATTTTCATTTCTGTTAAACCACACATCGAGACCCATGGATGGAGATCGAATCAAACTTCTTCTTTGATTTTTGAAGTAAAAAATATCTTTAGATTTCTTATATGTAGAGCGTTTTTCAGCAGGTTAACCCGTTCTAGCCCTGCTTCAGCGCGCATTATATTAGCTTGCCGTGTGTACCATTGCCTTATTAGGCTATGGTCGTCGTTGCTTCTATACGAGCAGCGTTTCTTCGTTCGGAGAGGTGTCCCATACTCTATATATAGCACTGAATGCCAACTACACTACGCCAAGCAAGGCTAACTGCTATGTCGTATTAGCGGGCTCCTCGTATGGAATTTTCGCACATGTCGGTAGCTCTACGCCGAACAGAAAGTATCTTAGGTTTTGCCTATTCAACAGTACCCTTGTGGGTACGTCTTCTGATGAGAATTGTTGAAAAACAGAACGAAAAAGCCGTACTAGGAGATTATACCAGCAATGGCTAGAAATATGTGTCAAAGGTTTATACATGTATCAGTCCGTTGCTGTAAAATCATAGTAGTGTCTAATCAGTGTACATCTTATCTTTACATTTGTGTATTCATTGTTACGACAAGCGTTCTCGACGCATATTTTAGCCATCTCTTTGTTGCGTTCTTATGTTATTAAGGGATTCGGTCAAGTGTGGGGTAACTGAGATCTATTATGAACGATTCTAATTAAGTCATGGAATATTTATCTATTTATCACTCTTTCGGCTATCCGGTCTGTCCACTGTGTCGCGTATGTACATACAATAGTAAAAAGCTAATTGCGGAAGGAGTTTTAATGAAAATAGCTTTGTTTCGATCTTCATTTCTTTTTGGTTTAGACTGACTTCGGAGCTGAAAAAGGGATGGGAAGAGGTTCGCATCGCCGTCGACGACTGCTGAGTGCCCACTAACTCCTAATAGCTGACTAGCTAGTAAGACGTGTAGCGTAGAAGATAAATTGAAGACAAACACAGCTTCAAACGAAACAAAAAATGACCGGAACGTAATTGGGACAGAGCTGGACAGCTTTTGCAAAAAAAAGGAGAAAACGAATAGAACAAAGGAAAAAAAATATATATATATATATATATAGATATATATATATATATATAGAGAGAGAGAGAGAAAGAGAGAGATGTGGCCTAACGCGACATAAGCTGGAAGATTTAAGGGTTAAAAAGTTGGGGGTTAGACATATGTTAAGTTGCTGCCGTTGCAGTGTTTACTAGCGTTATTGCTGGGAAAACTGTGCCGGTCCTCGCAAAAGATTAAAGTGGGCAGATGGCACTGATTTCGCTCGGCGCAGGAAAGCTACCTCATTATCGCAATTGAACGAAAATGTTTAAGGGGACGGCAGAAGAATACTGAAATCGAAAACTGTTCTATTTCTGTGGGACTTGGGACAGCGAAAATGTCAAACAAAAAGCCCCAATATTGCAGAGGTGGCTGAAAATTTGTTGAATAACTGTGTGTGTACCGAAAAAGCTTAATGTGTGAATAGCAGTAATTGGATAATTAAATACTAATAAATAGTAATTAGATACTAACACATAATTAAAAATATTTATATATTGCGTGACCTAAAAGATAATATAAACCACATAATAAATTGTTTAATAGCACAAGATTTAATTGGGTGACACATGCACAGGGGCTGCACCTGGCTATAGGTGTACAAATTTTAGTTATAAATGATACAGGCGGTAAACACCGCCAGTCAAAACATAGCTGCATTTTGAGCAATCGTCTAGCTTAGGGCCTAACATGTTGAAACGTAGGGGAAAACCATCTTCGGCTTAAAGTAGTACAGATATAACTATAACAAAGGTTCTATTAGTGCACATATAGCTTGTGAATCTTTCTATTGGATTTCTCCTTTCTCTGATTTTAATTAGATTCTTATTTTAAACAGTGCTTACGTAAGGACTTTCCTTGAGCGGCTGTTGAACTATGAGCGTTTTACATAATTTGTGCTGGTACTGTTTCCCGAATAAATAAAACCCATTGCCTACAAATATCGATTGCACATTGCAGGAGCTGGAATACTGTTTATTGCTTCTTCGTCCTGGGGTTAGATTGTTTCAGGTGTTGTAGTTGCTCGGAATTGTCGGCATATGTTAGTATCAAAGCTGGACGGACAAATCGGGCCTACCAATTTGTATCGTCTATTTTTTTCAATCAATCAGCCGGACATCACTAGGAAATCTATTTGATGCAAGCCGAATGTGGGGCTTAGCCCTATGGTTGGAGTTTCCTCCCCCGAGACTACTACTTATGAATACTCAGTCTCTCTAATCTGCTTGCTTCAAATCGATCTTCGTTGCACTTCGTGGGTATGCACCACAGCAAAGTATCAAAAGCTTGCGAAACGACCTATACAACGTCGTTACAGGTTTTCGTGCCTTGAGCTTGTATCCCAGTGTAACTCTTAGGTAACGCAAGACCCAATGCGGACGTTTTATTATGCAACTAAGCCTAGCTAACAGCTGCTCGCGTCAATTGTAAGGGAGACGTGTAGTATTGACTTTTAGAATATTTGACTGTTCACAAATCAGTCATTTGCACCTATTATTACGGTTAGTGTTACTATATTATCATTACTATTGCATAAAATCAAAAGATTCTTATTAATATGACACGACAGCTGCGAGGACTGAAAGCTGTCCGATTGGTTTCGAATGAAAGTGCTATCCGGTCGATGCTTACTAAACAATGATAGAACACGGGCGTCTTAACGTTAAAAAAATTTCTAACGAAACCTGCACTGTCATTTTGCAATAGCTTTAGAGAAATGTTGACGTCGCTTCTATGCCCTCTGACTTTTACGCTTCCTGACCTGCGCTTCAAAAGCGTCATCAGGCGTGGCTTTATTAAACATAGCCACTATAAATGTATCATAGATTTTTTCTTTTTTAATATAACATATTAGGGTAGTAAAACAGAGCGCTCCTGCTGCTCCTAAACATATTATATAATGCAAAGTGTTTTTGCCATGAAAACAGCTAGATTTGCTTCCTGTAAACTGTAGTTGGATCAGTCGATAGATCTGGATACCATGCGGGACGCTCGTTGACGTAGGCAAGAATCTACATTGCTACACGTTTCCGTAAATATCAGAAATAGGAAGCTCTAATGATTTTTATGGTTTTTTTTTGCGCAAGCTTAACTTAATGAGTAAACATCGTAGTAATGAAATCGTCATAAATAAATATATAAAAAACGCTTTAGTTTGTGCAAAAAACTGATAAAAATGCTTGTAACCTGCAATGTAAATAGGGGTGCTTCGTTAGTCTGTGAGTGTAGCGGTAACAGCCCCTTTACTTCGGATAATTCCTTCCAGCTATAAGTACGATGATAAGTGTTTTACGCGGTAAGACATTTGACGACAAAGATTAACAATTCGACTCGCCTAGGATGTAGTCAGTTAGAGAAAAAAAAAGTTTATTTAAACCAAATTGTATTTTGCTTTTTACTATCTATCCTACATATGATAAGGCTTTCAACGGTGTAAGATCTATTCAAAAAACAGGTATATTCAGCTAGAAAAAGACATTTCTAAGAGAACTCTACACTTTTCTAGTACAACTTCCCTTCAGATTCACACGTCTCTGAAATTGTGCATAGCTACAACAGGCGTCCGAGTAAAACGTGAAGAAACGTTTTAAGTGAGGTCTTCGTACGACGTATTTGCAGTTTCGGCAGTACAAATTCCCATTGGCCATCTGTCAGGCCTAAAGCTAAAGTTAAGCTTTTCACTATGGCGTAAAAGGAAAAGAAGTTTGCTTGAACGTTTTTAGCTTGAAAGTTTGTTTGTTGCTTGGTACGCAGCCTAGTCAAAATAATTTTCTAATTTATGAAATGATTAATTAAAATTACTTCCTGTGTATTGTTTGGGACAACTTGTCATGTATAGCTAAACGTTTGAACTTCTCCTAATATTCCAATTAATCAATAATCGATTTTGTGGTAACGTATTGAAATTTAGTTGTTGATACAATGAGCTATTGCGTGCATGTATGTATGTATGTATGTATTATGTTATCTATTCAGAATACGACACTGATCTGTAGGAACCATCTTCCTACATTTAGGCTAAAGCTTACCATAATAAGCTATAAGTTACCAGAAATTTACAATGAACAAAAAATAATTTCTAAAAGTATCGATACAACACAGTTGGTACTATTGCCTTGACTAACTTAATATGCATTCCCTATCCACGCACTGGATCAATACTAACACTTCATTTCAATAGGTTTTCGCAGTTTAATATAAACTGCGTATACAACTGACGAATTCAGCTATACTTTCCTTTCACCTTGAGCACCTCGCCCAAAAGCTTCATTTTTCAATTTGAACAAATTCACATAGTTGTTTTCATTTGTTTTCAATGGTACCTAGTAGTTTGCCTATTCCGCGATTACCGGCCTGATGATGATAGGCACAGAAAACTTACAGCTGGGATAATGAGGTTTATGCAGCCCTGTTCACTTACGACCCCAACAAATGGAGGTGATCTGAATGACTGCTACTCCTTCAATGTCCCCTTTTAGGTCTACTTGAAGATGGTTGCCTGTTTGTTTCGATCTTAATCGACAAAGGCCGTATGTTGATGAGTCCATATAAAACGTATTTTTATTTCATGCTCGTGTTACCTAAGGAATGATTAATGAAGCAATGATTAAGGCCTGAATAGGTCGCGCTGTTCGTTTACACCGTTTTTTGCTTAGGGATGGTTGTAAGGTGTCCCACAAGAATTACTTGTGTTAGCAGATTAATCCTCGAAAATAGCTCTAACCGCTGCTCTAATGGAATGCACGAGTGGCAAATTGATAAGCTGGTCAGCGGATAGAAGGAGACCTAACCTGAGGCACAAGTTAACTAATGCAATACCCATTAGACTGATTCGGCTATTGTTGTTGCCCTCGACGATGTTCAGGAGATCATACCTGAGGATGTTTGATGGCAGCGATAACAACAACGATACAAACAAAATCTAAGTTTTGTGTGGGCATCTTATTGCATTATTTATTGGATAAACGTCAGAAATGGGAGTAACAGCTTTTCTAAAACAGTGTATGAGGCTTAGGCATTGTTTGAAAAAAAAATCAAGCCTCGCACAGTGGCCTTAGCTATACAGATGTTTGAATGACTAAATGGTTTCGTTTATCGTAACTGGAGGTGATTTTTCGTAGGTGAGGCTTAATATGTCCGTCGATGGGTCAAGTTTGCGAATATAAGGTAAGTGGCAGAATATGTTGCAGTCAATGTATCGCACTAGATACATCAGCATTTAAGTTTTGTTGATATGCATTCATCAATCCGATATTAACAACACTTTTTTCAATAACTGTTTTGTTTTTGTTCAATAACTGACGATTATGGTTAATCTTTAGAATGTAGTATTAAAATGCGTAGCTTATCAACCCCGAAGAATACAAAAAGTCTTTTATATGTATATATATATATTTTTTTTTTGTACACTATATAGTCTCGTTTTTTCGTGCAACGGTTTTCTACTAGTTATTAAGTTTTTCGCAAATTCGCCCTTATGGTCACATGCACTATTAACGCTTACAGGTATAAAGGCCCAAATCCTTCTGTTGCAAGCGTACTGTTTGTTGTTGAATGCATGTTGTCGCTTTGTCCTTTGTCGGTTACAATTTCCCTGCCATGCACGACAACGAATGATAATGAACGTCATCGCTCAGTGCACGTACAGGACGATGTATGAACACTCAGTTGCTCAGAGAAAGTTGAAACCTGGAAGGGGCGGGATATTTTTTCTCTTCTGGAGGTAAGTGACAAGCGTACCTAGCTGCGCAGAACTCAGTACCTTAAGTAACTTATCCTCGTCTGACAGCGACGCTGGCATAAGCGGTCGACATCTATGACCCAGTTCCCCAACTTGCTTTTTCATCGCCCGTCCACAACACAATACAGGACCGCTGTGCCCCTTCGGCCTCTGCCCCTTGTGGCATTCTTCTGTTAGGCATCGTGCTCAGCTTACCGACGGCCTTCGCTAGTTAGGTGGCTTTTTGGTACTTTATCCCACTATTCTGCTACCCGCGCGGTCCGAAGGCATCATCAGACCTGTGCTTATAAAAGGGTTTCCACTCGTGCTTTGCTGGTTGGCTGTCTCTTTCACCTAAAGGTTTGCCCCTTTCGCCCTTGTTTGGGATCTGCACTATAGTGTCTCTTTAGCTAGGTAACTGCTTATCCAAGCTAGCTGCCGACGTTTGTTAGTGCACCTCCAAGCTTCCGCTTTTGCCCGCTCTTGGTTCTGATGGCAGAAGCCACGGCTTCAGATACGTAGCAGCAGGCCCTTGGCAGACCTGATTCTCTTTACAGACTATTCACTGACACCATTGGTTTCTGTGCATGACAGCGACTAGTGAGCACAACAAGGGAAAACAGAATGCCAAGGTAGCGGGTATCATCGGTTTTAGCTAAAGGGTTTCGAGGCCGCAGTTCCGTAGTGGACTTGAACGCGCCATGGGACAGTAGTTGCTTGGCCTTTTTGGTTGAAGAGCGCTAAACTGCTATACATAAAGGGATATAGAGAGAGAAAATGTTTGTATGTGAACTTTTCTGTATGCTCCAGCTGTATGGAAGGCATTGATATTCGTGTTGTGAGAAAGAAGGGAAAAGCGGATGCCATTCTAGACTCATAGCATTGTGAAGTGGGCGGGAAATAGACGGCAAGGCTCGTACAGGCTGGAAAATTGTTATGAAATGTTATTGATCAATTTCGAAGAGATAAAACTGCGATAAGTTCAGAATATTGAGTGTAACAAATTGTACATCCCTGGGGTCTATCTTCCCCTAATAATTTTCTTATAATATATTACGTTCGCGATAGTGGATCAACAATTTCCGAGCAGAAAAGAATTGTTATGAAAATAATAGTGTTATTATTACCGCCCTAAGCATTTCTCAGCCCAGCTACTATTAAAATTGACGACTACTTATCTTTTGCGTAACGGCCTTTCTGTATATTGTGAATATACAGTTAAAAACAGAGCTATAACCTTTTACTATCTTATATTGGTAACATAGAGAGCCTTCTACTAGTATAGTTCTTTGGATAACCGCAGTTCTAGAAAGCTGTTGTAATCTGAATTGGCTTAACGGTGTCTCAAAATGGATCCGATTATATTCTGACGATGCTCGAAACGTGTGTCAGATCATTGCATGACGATCATCTCAAACGAACGATTAATTATCAACCTAATAAACATTACCAAATTTAATCGAACATCATATTATTCCTCTTATATAAGTTATACGTAAACAGCGTAACTTAATTTATAAAGGAATCATCATTGAGTATGCAGTCAATATGCACCTGTTATATCCATTGGTTGGTCCATCTATTTCAATGCTATCAAAGAAAGGCTCGGTAACTAAGGTCATCCCCCACATCGCAGTTCAATGTAGACCCCCGGATTCGCAGGTCTGGTTGTTCCAAGGTCCTTACATAATATTGGCAGGCTGTCAATACGAGCGAAGTGACCAGCACTTCTACACTAAGCTGGTGATTTGTGCTACGCATGCATATGGAGACGAGCTTGAGATTAACTAAATAAAGCTATATTTTCGACTATTAAAAATATGATCCTAAATATCAGAAACAACCAGTGCTCTGTTCTGATTTTATATTATGTTCAGAATTGATGCGATGCGATTCTTTCCGCACTCGAATCCCTACCAGCCTCTTCGCAGTTACGGTACTTCGAATACTCCTCCAAACACGACCAAGTCAACGACCTAGCTAAACTTTATGAGTTTTACGTCCGTTAAGCATCGCATCAAACGACCGACTCCGACTATCTCAGTAACCTGCTGGTTAGCTATTGTTCTACCCTATCTATCTTAGTAGGTCGGATGAGCTTTGTTCATAGTTCTATCTGTTCAGGGTCCTTCTCTTTGCTACCCTGCTGTGGCCTCGACCCAGAAACGAAATCCTAAACCTATGGAGAAAAAGCTGTTCCTGTTTGTCCTGTTTTAGCGGACGTCTTTCCTATCGCGTAGCACTCGCTGAGCCGGTAAAGTGAAGACCATATCAATTTATTCGGAGCCATGGTCAAAGTGGCTTTTTGGAGCACCGGTAGTGAAAGAGAGGAGAAGTCAGAAACAACAGCTCATCGTTTTCCCTGCTCGACGCCGGCTGCTGGTGAGTGGTATTAACTTCCTCGAACTTTCTTTTTCTTTTCGATAGGCCTTCCCCTTACGCTTACCAAATCTTATTTTGTTGCTGATCGTGTTTCAAGCCAATATAAAGTTTTGGCGCAGCCATATTGGGAATTCATATGTATTTGTGTATTGCCCAGCGGGGTAACCTGTATGATATATTAAAGTATACAATGAACGTCACGCCTAAAAAAGACGCTTTTCACCTTTTCGTTTTATATCCAAATTATACAGTTGCGTTTTTCCCTTATTTTGGTAACACGTAACAAAAGCTTCGTTTTTTTTTTTTTTTTTGGTTTTGGCATTTTTGGGTCTGCGCTTGGGCACCGCGGTACATCATGAATACGTTTGGTACATATATTAGTATGTACACAGTATGTATGGCATGTTGGTATGTTTATATACGTATATCTGAGCAAGATTTGGTTATTGCACCGGAACTCAATAGGCACTCCAAACAAGGTGAAGTTCTATCTAATTTTTTAGAGTATATTGTGAAGAACGAGGCCGTTGATCGGAGACTGACAACATATTCGCTAGCGGCTAGGGCTCTCATTCCTTCACCGCGTCCGAACCAGCAACTGTTTAGCGTTTCGACTGGTAATCGTAACAATATATGTGAATTAAGTTAAAGTGTAAATAATAGCTAACTCGCATAGCTTTGTTGTTGAAAGTTATTCACAGTTTACATTTTATTAGTTTCTGGTAAGTTTCCATGAACGATATCGCTTACTGTTAAGTGGCATGTGATCCGCACTACTAAATAGGCGCTTTTCTTTTAGTAGTTTAATTGTTCCATAAATCTGTGCTTGCATTCAGATATCTAATCTGTCTTAGTATAATACTTCTCAACTAGAACAATCTATGCCTAGCTTGTTTTATAATACATGATTATAGTTTTCTTCAATTAAATTCTTCGTGCGGGACCACTGACCATTACCGGATGCCATGACATTCGTCTACACGCTGTTACACGTTATTGTTACTATGAGTTTACATGGCAACTTCAAAAATCGCGCCGAGCTCATACGCCAGGGTCTCATAAGTTCAAAACTAAAAATACTGCCTGCAGTGTGCTGGCGTATGACGCAGTCGTAGTTGCACCAGGACACCGCTTCAATAAAAAGCATTTAATACCGTTATTTCACAGCATATGGGTTTTCAATGTGGCGTCTTTTAACTATACATGTGCGGGCCTAACAGCCACGCTTGTACCGCGCGGAACGTACGGGATACGAACATCTTCCGCGGACATGTCGCCCGTATAAAGATTTGTGTTAAAGTAGATACAACTTTGTTCGTCAGCTTTGGCTTCTTGCCTATTAATATTTCCTTTCAGTCTGTTCCTTTGAGCCCGCTTATTCCCTAATAGCAAATAATTGTAAACCTGGCAGCAAGTCTTACTGCACCTCGTATCTTGAAACTTGCCACGGCTGCTAAAACTTCTGCCGCCGCCATTGCTGCTGTGGTCATGAACAAATGTGTGAATGTTTGAATGAGTAGCACCCCGCCTACCTATTCACATACTACGAAACTCGGAAATCGAAAAAGAGTCCGGGGTTTTCCTCTGGACAAAGGGCTGGCTTGCGCGACCGTTTACACTGAGGGCATTCTCTACTCACTCTTATCTGTCGGAAGCAAAGCACGGAAAACTGTACTTGTGAATAAAGCCACCGCCTCCAAATTTATAAAGTATTTTAGTAGCGCCCTAAAATCTTCAGGAAAAGTTCAGTCCCATCAAGAGAGTGGCATACTACAGGCTATTGGTATAAAGTACATGTTTATTTGGCAGGTTCTTTCTCTTACCTTCAGCACGTCGAAAGGGGCTTTTTTTCGTTCGCTAACCTGCTTCTAACTTTTTTTTTATAGATTGAAATAAAGAACTACGCTTGCATTCATTCACACGTGGCCACTTTTGTATGCCTATGTTGAATCGACATGTGTATTTAACTCTAATTACGTAGAGCTAGCAAGCTAGGCGAAGGGTTCCTTATAGAGGGCCCTTGGGAAAAGTTACTATAGTTTGCTCAGTGTAAAAAAAACTCATTCGTTGTCTGGGTAACATATACGTCGAGGGACTTTTTAGCATAGAGTTTTATTCATTTGTTTTGCTTCCTAGCTACTTGGTGCAAATACAGCGAAATCTGTGAGATAAATGTCGAATCGAGGATTCGATGACGGGTAGACGGTTTGCCCGTAAATACGCTAAGTGTTCCGCCTTAATATGTGAGTGGCAACGAATAGAAAGAAAGTTAGAAATACTTGAAAGGCTTCTCCCAAAAAGAACAACGAAGTTGGTTAAGAAACAAGAAAGAGATCCATAATAGCAATAAACGGAACACGAAAAACCGAGCCACGAAGCGTAATCTGTGATGGCTGCTTTAAATTTGGCCGACACACGCTACATGAATTATTATACGAGCCATATTATCAAGGTACTTTTTTAGAACTTGTTGATTTTTCAAAATGTGTTACGCTTTTATAAGAACTAGTGGTGGAAGAAGGGGCTCGACTTCATCTTGCCAGATGTCGAAACTTCATTGTCTTTAAGGATTTGTGATAACGCGTGAATGCATTATATATGATTGCGGAACTATTGCACAAATAAACACAATCGAGGTAAGCTTTATTGAAGCACTTCTCTCAATTTAAGTTCATTCTGTTGCTGGCAGCTTATCGTACGTTGGATTAGTCGTCTGAAGATAAGTTTGATTCGTGCCTAAAATAGTGCCAATGTTGTTCAGTGAAACCAACCTTAGGTTTACATGTGTTTTGCTGATACCATTAATCGGAATTGGCTGTTTGCGTTTCACTCGAAATGGGAGTTCCTTTATTTTAACAAGAAAAGAAAATCAACTACAGCGCAATATTTATATGAAAACCTGTTGAACTGTTTTGGACAAGAACCTGGTCCTCTGAGTAACCAGTTTACATAAAAGTGAATCTAAAACACATTAGTTGGGTTACAGCGTTTTCTCCGCACCATTGAGAAACCGGCCACATGTCAGACAACCACTTGTTTCGATCCACATTTGTTAGCACGTTGTCAGTTGTAATGCCCAACAGCTTCGGTTCAGCTTTGCCCCTTCGCAACTGGAGTAACTTATCCATCAAATATTATTCGAGTATTGTTACGTTCTTCAGAAAAAATAATGTTTTTTCTTTTTTTCTCATTTTTTCACCGCTCAGGTCACTGTGCGAGCCAACGAAACCAGCTCCCAAAACACTCCCTCGTATAAGCTATTGTCGAGACAAATCTGTCTGGTGCACTTCGACTACGAATGCTATGGTCTGATAGCATCAAGCCAGATAGGCATTGGCGGGATCTTGATACAGTGTGACAACTGCAAATGCTAAAATGTAAGAACGCTAAACTATTATATTCTGTTTTGTTGAAACACGAAAGAGTACGTTAAGGTTGAAGAAATTATGTCTAGTTTTACTGAGACTTTTGATCAGACTAACTGTAATTCACACAAATAGTCACTGACGTAACGACGGCAAAGTGATAACATACGTAACATACGTATTAAAGATGTAACAGTGGGCAAAAGTAAATTACAATTGGGAACAACATGAATCTAAAACTGAAAGTGAAATAGGTTTTTGTTGGAAAAGTTGAAACAAGACGTGGTTGAGTTGGGAAGTAACGGAAGCTTTGTCCTCATTGCTCGCTTATTTTTTCTATGAACTTATTCTTTAGTTTCGATCGAACCCTGCCTAAACATAGAAATAAATTTATTTTTTGTGCTTGATTCAATTCTGTATCAATTGCATTCGTTCTTCCGTGCAACTGACAACCTGTTTTGTTATTAACCTTATACTTACGCCATTCTTAGCTGTAAGCCCATTTTTGGCCCGCTCTGTATATACAATAGTAGTCAAAGCAATTTTTAGACAGTAAAGCCCATGTACGCTATACAGCCATTTGGAAAATTCAATACGATCATAGATTGTTGCTTTGGTGGCCAGTTTTGTGGCCGGGTGTAATGGATCTAAGTATCTAATTAGCGGGGGCTGTTAATAGAGACAAATCTTTTGTATACTTAATCGTACACATTTTTCAGGACAAATTTTCTATTGCACAAGCTTTGCAAATATCCACTGCTTGACAAAGAACGTGGCTACCACGCTTCGGTGGTAGTGCTGATTTTTCAGGATTTATCTGAAGGAGGGCAGTCAAGACAAAATTCTATTTCGATGTTGTTTGCTTGCATTCGTCACTTTAATCTTATTTTGCATTGTGTTTTACCTCTTTTATTTGCTGTTCTAGACTAGTATAAGACTTCTAAAACAGCGCTATAGAAAATGGAACCCTACAATAATAGATGGCCTGTACCTTTTCTCCATGGATAACAGCCCTATCGAAACTGTCAGCATTGTCTTCGCACCGTTCGAAAAGCTGAACTTTATATGCCTTCGAGCTGCTCAGGACCCTCTAGGGTCCTAAATAGGCGGGAGCATAGAGTTCGCATCAGAAACGTGAGCAAAGAGGAAGACGCCAGTAACCATGTGGGTGGACATTTCAGCTTTAGCTGGCTGAGAAGTCAACCGAGAGCACTGTAAAAGAACAACCTCAGGGGTTCAGAGCGTTACGTGAAGGGACAAAAAGCTTCGCCAGTTCTTTCGAGATGTACCCGGTAAGGGACGCAGAGCATCCTTAGGACGAGTCCGTTTACCAGGTGAGGGCACCTAAAAAGAAACGTATCGTCGACATCCTTACATTTTAAGGTGGAAGCGAAACGCGGCGAAACTGTACAAATTTGTTAGACCTGCGCATTATCAGAAATCGTAACTCGGCTGTTCCATCAAAATTTCATGGCGAGTCAACCTACGCCTTAGCACACCTGTAGAGCCGACACGAAATGACAACCTATGGGTTGGATATCCTCAAATTTTAAATAACTATAGATACTATTATAGTGATCTGTGCGTTATAACGCGTTTATAATTACGTTCCTTATCTAGTGCACCTCGGAGTCGGAAATTCAGCTTTTGTTGCGGTCCAGCCTGGCAACAACACGGCAGAACAGGGCACCTTCCCATATTCTATAAACTTATTCTTCATTTAGAGCAGGACACTCAAGTACGAGCTCAGCAACATTTGTATTTGGTTCCAGTCATAAAAATGTCTTCGATCGAAGTTATATTTGCTAATTCATATGTGATATGTAAACAACAATTAAGTTTGAAATAATGAAGGCATAAAGCATTTTATGGGCTTTACGTGGAGAAGCGCGTTAATCTGAAACCAAATAGAAAAGATATTGAGCTATTAATACACCTTGTTTGTTCGATACCTCATGCTACTTCCGTGAACTCATGAGTTTATCCAGCATAAAGTTATGAACAATATAATAAATCCACGCTAGCAATTCACGATCATAATCCCATACTTATTTGTCCTACTACAGAAAGAGCTCAACAGTA
>NW_019214347.1:335732-363963 GCF_002532875.2 Varroa jacobsoni | reverse complement strand
TATTTCTTAAGCTATAATAAATTGAGAACAAACTCTTCACGCTATCTTTGTAAAGTCTCTCTCAGAAAATAGCGTCCTTTTTTACTTGTCTGTCTCCGAAGCGCTTAGTATGTGAGAATCCTCTGCGTCCTCGCTCAATAACATGGGGATGAAAATTATCATCAACCAGTAGGGTTGGTGCTGAAAACTTCAAGGTACATGGCTGGCCTAGCCATAGCATTGTAATCTTTTTGCCGTAACAATTCGTGCTAACATCTAATCTTATTACCAGGAGGCAGTAGTTGTCAAAAGAAGGGGGTTTTTTTCCAGACAACATCTTTTGGCGGATCATAACGCTCGGAACGCCCTTGCAAGCGCCACGTCTAGGGCACTCGCAGAATGCAAACGAATGCCGTATGCATAATAGGTATATAATTATCTCTATTTTTTTTAACTGTCTAATTTATCTGTGTCATGGGCATTATTTCGTCAGCCGTGTAACCGAACGACGGGTAGCGACTATAGAGAGTTTCGGACGTTCACGTCGCAAATTCTATAGCAAAGATTGAAACGTACATATCGATGGCGAAGACGCTGCGAATCGTGTAAAAAAAAAATTGACCTGTTCAGTGGAAATCGGTCTACGAAGTGTGATAGTAATTCACGATCAGTTCCTCGGTAAGCACGCGAGCCACAAACACTACACCGGATGTGGATACTGATTGATAAAGCACAGCAAATAGTTAGTGAAGCATATCGTCAAACTGGCGGAAAAGCGTGAGCCTAATTTGTTCCGTACCTTGACAATGCTGTGGCAATTTCTTTCTACTATCAGCTAAACCAACAACTACTTTCCCTCAATTGCGACATATAAACAAACATGCCTGTGTATATAGACAAGTATATTCTTAACTGTGGGAGTTCACCTGTTTTTAGGTAGGTAGTGCGATATGGCTTAGATTAGTTTAGTGCTTGTGTCGTTTATCGAACCTTTCCAGGAGAATGCGTATGTACCGAAACTCACAGGCTGCTACCGAGCTTGGAACAATTTCGAAAAATTAGGGAGGGAGCTCAGTGGCAAAACGCTGTCAATAGCGGGAACCTCGTCTGGATATTGCATGGAAGGTATAACAATTGCTGCCGAGATAGCGTCCTACAAGCAAATCAATGCGATAAATTTACGTCGAATGAAAATCTGATGCATGGGGTGAAAAAAATTCTTTATACATTTGAGTATATTCCCATGACGATTGGTGCGATAACAAATTGTGAGTACGAGTAATAATAGTGGGGGGAGCAGGATGTGTCTACAGACTTTTTTGCAACTGTTAACTTAGATAGCATCAATTTACGCTCGCAGACTAACTCATTAAACAACTATATAGGTTCAATACAATGCAAAATAATTATATTAATAAGGTCAACTTTCTACCAATCCTTTCTTTGTTTCTAGTAATCGTATTACGCGAGATTCGACCCTAAAGCGAACAGTATGGAACATATCACTGAATCAATGGAAACAGCATGATCTAGCCTTTTTTAATCGCTCTAATACATTTTATTGCATATACTTTAGAGTGTAACAATGTTCTACTTCACGACATGAATTATTTGCTTTCTTCAACATCTTGAAATACGCACATCTGCTTGTACGTCAGCGAATAGAAAAGTCAGGTATGAACCTACTAATTATTAGAGTTACAAAAACTACATATTTTTAAAATACCTCTTTATTTTTGAAACTGTATCAATATGAACATTTTGGTGGAATTAAAATTATCTGGCCGGAATGGATAGCAATGCACTTTCATCTTTGAAATTAGCGGCGTTTCCAGCTCTCTGCTGGATTGTGTTTCCAGTTTTAGCCTTTGCGGTCCTTTTTTCTGAGCCTGTGAAGTTCGAACTTTGTAACGAGGAACGCTTCAGAGGAACGACGCATTTTTCGTCTCTCATTATCTTTTTAATAAAATCGTTCACTTTATGGGAACTTTCATCGAATTGGTATCAAACACTAACATTATTCATTCTTGCGGGTAAACATCAATGACTGACTATAAATTCATATGCACAAGCCCATCGTCATGCAAGATATTGAAGACTGATTATCAGAAGACAAGCTAAACAGCACTATTCATGAAGCAAAGTTTCTTCAACTTCAGTACAGGAGAAAACTAAGTATCCACATCTTTTCAACTTTTTTTAGTCGCTAGGCTCCGCGTTCAAAGTTCTAACATAGATAATCATCCAAACTTTTGAAATTTACCTGAAAATAGCTGCGAGAGTTCAAACTTACGCGTTTGCAAAGAAATAATTGTTTCATTAAAAATACTTTTCGCCAGCTATTCTATTTCATTAATTCGCTCCCAAGGAACAAGTGTTGAGTTTACTCGTCTACGCTATGGTTGCATTATTTTCTTTCCGTGCTATAATCATCTGATTTTCCCCGACCTGTCGTTAAAACGGCAGTACTCGATGGTCTTTGCAGACGCTACTCTTCCGGTCAAGAGTAAAGATAATATGAATGGTAACTGGGAGCAATTTTCATTTAAAACCAGCTGTAAATGACGTGCCCCCTGATTCGTTTCGTTCCTATGAAGGCAAAATTATAACTGTTCCATGTGTAGCGCTTCATCAAAGCAAAGGCCTGACACTTGAAAAATTAGCTGAAAAAAGTACAATAACAAATTTTTTGCGACCGTACCTAATCGACAATGTTTTATAGTTTACTAAATAATATTCGTGTTGAACCTAGCGCCCGATGATATCTGATTGTGCCATCTCCTCAATGACAACACTCTGGATCGTATGTTTTACATGTCGCTCTGCCGTCAAAAAGAGGATGGCTTAACTGAAATCCGTTCTTCTAATAAAATTACTTTATTGCATTTTTGCAGATGAAACTTTTTATTTAACTTTTGCTCTCGGAACTTCCACGTACAGCCAAGATACAATCGTATTAAGTGTTAGTCCCAACCATACATTCACATAGGATACGACTAGACAATTGGATGTTATTATTATATATTTTAGTGAGTAATGTGTTGACTATCTGGGAGCTGCAAGGGCGTAAAATCAAAGTTGGGTAACGGAGTGACAAACGCTGATGACTTCGGCATACCGATTTTCGGCATAATATTGCAACACATTGAAAACGATCCTAATCATACACTTCTTTTCACTGTAGTAATATGCAGCTACGCAAATAGTAAACTTGTTGATTCACGTAAACGCACTTGCCATTTGTCGTGATTAAACTTGCAAGGCTTTCCTTACGTACCTTTTACCACGTAAACACCAATATACACAGGCACCTTTCAAACGTAATCAGCCGTATCGAGCCATCGTCGAGAAAAAGGCAGTCTCGTTCATTGCCAAACGAACCGAGCGCTCCATAAGCCTATTCGTAGTTTTTTTCACCATTACATTGCTCATGTAGCTCACCAGTAGCAATGAATCTCAGTTAATCTTTGTGAGCCAGCACGATACGGCATATCACACATGCCACATTTCTGCCTCTGCCGCTGCCGCCTTGTGGTCCTACTCGTTGCCGAACCTCTATGGGTCGCCATTTGCGGCCTGGCACCGAGCCTTCCTGCTCTTTGCGTTCCCTGTAACATTCAGTAACTGTTTCGTCTAAGCGGCGTCGCTATTTGTCTCCTTTCTGATCGACACCTAATTAGGGTCATGGCTGGACAAACAGGCATAAGTTAGCGTACAGCTAGGTGTAGTATTACTGGAGCTGCAGTAATAAAGGCAGCCTCCAGGACTCGGTGCACATATACACTATATCAATGAGATTGTTCCGTCAATTTTGTCGATTCGTACGTGAGCATCACACGAATATAGTCCGACAAGGACCAGTTTGGCCTGATTAGGCTTAGTTGCCAGATCAACAGTTGCTACTGCCCACCGCATCCGTCTGTATGGAGCCCAGTGTCACCGTTTGTTCTCGTACAAAATGGCACCTGCTACTAAAGAAACTGGCGTATAATGTTTTGTTTGATGCTTCTACGTTACTACGTTGTGTGGCTTCATTGGGCGATGACTGAAGTGACAGGCTGAATCGTTAATTGATAGCGTCTGCTTTTTTTCTTTTGCTTTGCAACAAATACGTATCTAGAAAAGAATAGATCGTAATTATTATGGCAACGAATCCCTCGCCGTATCTGTGTTAGGACTTACTGACCAGGTCTACCATTTCGTTCTGCTGCTAGCGGCTGGCTATTTTATACAGTTTGCTGTATGTCATAATTTCCATTGTCCATATACATATGTATATGTATTCTATCGATGGTAACTAGTTGACGGGGGATGTAACATTCTCAGTGAAAAGGTTACACACCTTTATGCTTAGCCGGAAAGCATTGGAAATAGCAGATCCTTTGCCTTGGTCCGTATCATTAGAAGAACGAAAATATAATACGATAAGTTTCTAGTGTCCCTAGAAGGAAACTCGAAGGGGGTTATCTATTATGCGCGTTAGTTTGTTATTCATGACAGAAACTTATCTACTCTACGCAAAATTCTTGTTTGACTTCTAAGCTGCGCCGGAACGAATTAGCCCGCGAAAATCTCCACTGGAATAACGTTATTCGGTGTAATTCAGGCGCATATACTGATGCCATATATTGCAAAGAACCGGTAGCGTGTTACGCTTAATGACACTACGTACGCGAGTTGCCCTACTTCGTGAAAGAACAAGTACTTTTGCGTTGAAGCCATGGGCTGGGCTTTTAGTAGTTTGCCGTGCTAAAATGAAGTCATCTGAAGTCACGGCAACTTAATGCGTATGCTGGTATGCATACAGCTGATTATTAAATAGCCGTTACACTTTCAATAATGGAGAATAGTAAGTAGAAGTTAATTACTCTATAATTTGTTAGATATATTCAACATACGCCGGCACGTGATACGCAAACTTCTTTTTTTACTACAATGATGACTGTAGTCATCTTTCCTTGGGATAAATCTAGCAACTGTGAAAAAAATTTAGCTTATTTTAGGTAAGTAATTAAACCTAACAAATATATATTCGAGAGAAAAGTAATGTTCTCTGTTTCCGGATATCTTCCAAATAATCAAATATCCTATAAAACAAGCTCTTTCGACTTCAGTTCTCACTCGCCTAGGTCATTTTCGGATTGGTACAACGAATAATATTGCTTAACTTCTGCATGAACAGGCCGTCATATAACGAGCACCCACGAGAAGGCGCAACAAATAGTGATTTG
Organism: Varroa jacobsoni; assembly: GCF_002532875.2. Lineage (NCBI taxonomy): Eukaryota > Metazoa > Arthropoda > Arachnida > Mesostigmata > Varroidae > Varroa > Varroa jacobsoni. The sequence continues at coordinate 358,753 of NW_019214347.1, read as the reverse complement.
ATTTAGGGCACTCTTTTCATTAAGGGAAGATGGCAGCCTCTTTCTAAATGAAGATGTGATACAATTCATATATAGCTTTTTCCTTACATTTCAATCAATCGATCAGGACAGCTCTATTTTATATTTAATTAATAATAAATAAAAAATATATACATAGTATACCTTTCACTTTGGCTATGTAGCACCATTCTATAGTATCAACAAAATGGTGTGGGTGTACGAGAGGAGCGGGGCGACTACCTATCATAACCATTGTGGTATTAAACAGTCTCCGGCAACCGGCACGTCAGTTCAGCATAAAGAATACCGGCGGGATAGGTTTGCGTGTTAGATCTTCTTGCCGCAAAATATAGAGTGCAATCTAAGCAGATAAATATGTGCATACATTCGGTCAGCCAATGCTATACGTAATTCTTGTCTAACAAAATAAGCATAGGGCCTAGTTTTTCTTACCTAGTTTAACCTTCGGTGAGTCGGTCGACCTATAAAGAAGACGAACTTTGTATTTCGACCAGAAAGCCTAACGGAAACCGGTCTGTCCTGTAGCTATACTGCATGTGGCAATAGTCATATTTTCAGTTTTTGGACTATGCTCGCTTTATACTATATCCGAGTCAGGTATATAAGGGCGATTTTTTTTATTTGCCTTCAAGAATCCTTCTGTGTGTCTGTGTCCGCCTATAAAAAAACTAAGTCGGTCTGTGTTTATATGCGGAGTCTCCATGTTTAACAGACGGGGGCGTCCTGCATGTATTAAGGAATAAAAAAGTTCGTTTCGACTCTTAAAATATTTTGCCAAGCAGCTCTTTTCTAGGATGAGCGTTGTGGGCTAGTCATAGTTAGTGTGGAATACGCCAGACTCTGTTGTTCCTAATCGAGCTCTTAGTACATAGCGTTGCTGTTATGATGACGGGCTTTCAGGCCACCGCCGCCGTTCGTGGTGAAAGGAACTTTTCTTTAGACTAGTGCCTGGTATCGCTGTCTCGGAAGTAGCTGGATTTAATCGGTCTGCTATATGATGCGAATCTAAGGGTTCTACAAAGCTATTTCTTGTTTCGCTAATGTGAGCAGATGGTGCGTGCTTGCAATTTATTTTCACAGGTAGCGCTCGCTCCTAAACTATTAAAGTAATAACAATAATAGTTTACAGGTCGGGTAGGATTAATTAAGCAAAAACACACAATTGTACATAGTTCTACAATGCAAGCACGTCAACGTTCCTTTGACAGTCGTAGAACTCTATCACTCTTATCAAGCACTGTTACAATTAACGCTGGTGCTCTTCCAGAAGAACAACGGCCGGAGAAATCAACTCTGAGAATGGGGACTGGCCTATTATGGATTTTAGCCATGACATAAATATTGCTACGCTTTAATTAAACACGTATAATTGAACCAATCTTCCTCATTCCGCGGAACATTACTATGTATACATATATTTCGTCGTCAGTATTTCATCAAGCCCTTGATTGGAATTTACTTCGTGGTTACCGTCGCCGTATTTTGACAGCGCATTGTTAAATTTTGTAATGATATATATATATATATATAGGCAATAGTTTCCCATGTCGCATATTTAGTGTACAGCTTGGCCAGTAACTCATGACAAATACATATCTGTTGGCTTGCTCTTACAAATCTTATCAGCTGAGCGCTATCTCGCAGCCCGGCGTAACGTTGATTGATATCAGGACCATTCGAAATACTGACCGCAACCAAAAAGCCTCGCTCTGACCGATAGGTATTGTTACGTAATACGGTAAATAGTATGTCGTTGTGTAGGTCTCTGTTGTGTGTGTTGAGACATTGTATTATTCGGATAGGTAGTACGGTACAGGGTAAAAGCAGTAGCTTTTAAGTCGGACCAATATATATATATATATGATAAGCTATAGATTTTTCCACGTACGCATGGTCGGAGTATATTTTCACACAGGTCATAATCCTGGCCATGGAAATCACACATTGTTATAAGCGAATTCAATAGACTTTGGGTAACTGCTAAAATTAGCTGCTAAATGAGTCAGTTTTCTAGAAGCTTGTAGGTGAAATCCGGTTGAGCTACCCCCTGTTGAGGATCAAAGAAGAGTACCTGAAAAAAACATTATTCTAGCCCAACTAGTTCCAAAATTATTCAGTTTTTACCTCAGCGGATTTGACTGTAGCAGCGTTATGCTTTGGCTATAAGCTTTATATATATATTTGTATATACACGAGTGCTTGATTACGTAACGTATTAACGTAATTACGTCATTTTACGAATAGTTATTAATGTTCTGTTGAGTTATATTTACATAAAGGCCAGTATATTGCGGTCGATGAGTTGTTTTTCAACTAACGTATGAATTAGACTTACTATAGGGACAAGTGAAGGTATAAATTGGCACCAGTGGAAACTTATGGTATAGCCTATATATAGCTTATAAATACTTGCAAAATAATACCGTTGTCTGTCACAATGGACACACATATTTTCAAACGTTTCCTTTTGTTCAGTTACGCATGTAACGCAGTACTGATCAAAGGCGTGACTTGAACTAGCGGCTGAACATTATGACCATACGTAACGTTATGTTCCTCAGTGTGTGTTTGTGTGTGTGAGTGTGTATGTGTGTTAGTGTCTCCAAAGGACTTGTACTGACGTCGTACGTTTAAGAGTTAATAAGTAGTTGAAACATTCATAAAGCTAATGCTTCTAGCTGGACTGCTACATGTTGCAACATGCGCCACGATGAACGCATGGTATACATCTTTACTCCGGCCTGCGTGCTTGGAGTTGTCAAAGGTCTAAAGGCCATTGAAAATCGAGTTATACTGTTAACGGTGTTAATTAGCAACGCTTATTGCTAGGATAAGGTCGCTTGCCCGCTCTCTAACTGCCTTTGGCAGAGCTCGTGATACGTTAATGGCACCAGACCTTTTCAGCACTACAAATGTACGTTACTGCACGCACAGATGCACGCAGGTGACAAACCTGGCCTATTTCGGGCGAATAACTCTTGTATGTCTGCATATAAATTTTCGCCTTTTTGACGCGTACCTCTCCCATAATAAAGTTGGCCAGCCTTTCAGTTTCTACTTCACTGCATACAGGGGTAGCTTTTGTCCCGTACGAGTGATTTTTGCTTGACTTCTTTTTGATAAATGACTTTAGTCACAATTGTACCTCGGGCAAGCGCTGCCGAAGCAGCTGCTGCTGTTTTATCCTTCAAATAGATAGATCAGTTGTACATAATTGGTCATTTTAATCACTCTAGCGTTCATGATCCAGGTCGACCTTTTGACAACTATTTCTGTTGTGAAGTACATGTAATAATAGACAATGAGATAATATTCACATAACGTCAGTAGCGATTTCAACCATTTTGGCCGAAATGTATTATGTTGAGAATATATAGCTATAGAAATGTAGCTAAGCGGCGTACTACTCCTTGAAAGGCAGTCTAGAACAAAGCAAAATAGCTTTTTCTTCGTTAGAAAGCAAACGGAAGGAGATCGAATTAGTCTTCAGTTTTCCAGACAGTACTATTACACGATTTACCCTGCCGACCAGCTTTTTAACCTCCAACAAACCTAACCCTAAGTTTAAGGTTATAGGTCGCAACTCAATAATCTCTTGCAATCAAGCCTTAGGTATAAGCAAAATAGAAGATAATTGCAACTCGTAACCTATGAAACAGAAATAAAAGAAACGAAACATTCCGACCAAAAAAATTTCTTACTTCTCCTTGTTTCATTGTACTTTTTTCCTGTTCTTTATCGTTAACATCGTTGTAAAGGTGAATTAAACACAACCCAATGTCGATGATGGAACACTCGTCTCTTCTCTCATGGCACGTCACCGCACGTGGACGACGGAGAAGCAGCGAAACAAGGGTCTAAGGTCTTCACACGCTACCAGCAGATTCATGCACGCTGTCAGCACGATTCTGTGAGTTTTCTGCGTGGACCATCTCTTGGTTTGTTTTCTGTACCTGTGTAGTCGTCCGAAGTAGGTATAGGCAAGCTACATAGCTACCGCTGCGCGGAGCACTTCTCCTTGAAGCACTCCAGGCTACCTCACTAGCCCACCCATTATAGTTGTACACAGGCAGTAGATCCCACGTTACGGCTGAGAGCCAACCATGGCGCTCCAAGCGTAGTCAAAAAGCAGCAGTACCAGTCAAAGAATACCTTCAAGCAAGTTCTCGCCTGCCGATGTGTAAGACAAGAGGGCAGAGGGTGTGGGAACTGAGTTTGCAATGCAGGCGAATCTAATGTAGTTTGAAACGAGCAAATAATGGACGTCGCTTTTGAAATGGGCGAACCTGCCAATGGATCCATCTATGGGCGAACGTATGCACTCAGCAATAACAAGACCGAAGGAGAGAAAAAATCCCATCGAAACACTACGGAATAATGGCAACCAAACGAGCCGTCACTTGCTCTTTATCCGCTTTTTTTCGATCCCTAGTAGTGTGCAAGCATTGCATCGCTGTATTCGCATAGCTAGAAATAAGAGGATGAACTTGTATTCGTCTGAAGGAAGTTCCTAATAAGGAAACAGTGGGGTTAATCAGTACTTGGCGTGTCTCCCGAAATGGGCGTCGCTTTAACTACTGTCTGCTACGCTAGCACTGTTTCTCGTAGGTGCTAACCATTCCTGAGTCCTACGGTGGCCTAGCACTGTCCACTGAACCAGCAATAAGTCACAACGCAAGGACAAATAAAGTACGTTCACTGCGGCAAACGGTTGCTGTCAGTGGGGAAACTCTATTAGATGGGACCAAGTAGCATAATTCCCAAGTGGAACTGTTTTTGCCTGGTTATGTACGAAGCAAGCAACCTTGCGATCGAGTTCGCTCGCCATCATAGACTTTCATTGAAGTTGTGAATGAATAACCTCAACAGTCGAGCTTTTGTCGAATACGTACACTAGCTTTTTGATTTTAGCGCGTCTGTCAGTTTGTGTCTTTAGCTTACGACCCACTGCTGATAAACGGTTATCACTCTAGTGACTGTGACCCAGTACCAGCAAAACTTAGGGTGATCGAGTTAGTTCCAGTCCAGTGCGACATTTAGCGGTCTCTCGCCTTGTTCCTCTATTATAATTTGTTTTGATCTTTATTTATTGACTTTTTTCTTAATCTTTTTTTCATTTTCTTCTGAGTTTACTTTTCTTATTTATTGGCCTTACAACGAGGCGGGCGACGAAGAGACAAATCACTCGGCAATGCGGTCCTAGAAGGTGATGAAATTACGTTTTATTTTAGTCGACTTTTAGCTTCCGAATCGGTCTAAAATAAAGCCTTTGTTCCGTAGAACTGTTAACGACAAAGCTCTATTTATTTGTCTGTGCCTGAATATATTAATAGGCACAGGCACATCATGTTTGGGCGACTTTATTTAACTCGGTTCCGTGAACCTAGTTTTGAGACGCTTAATTAACATAGAAACCAGTTACATGCTTATAATACCTGAATAATAATAATAATTATTGGTAATATCCGTAAGGCATCATGTTTTGACGTGTCAATAATTGGTTCGAATAGTGTTTTCCTGTATGCCAGTGGTACTACACGCCACCTGAGATAACAACCTGCTTAGCTCAACGTATATTTCGGACGTTACACGCCTCGGTTCATAAGAGTTTTCATAAGTACCTGAATCTGTTATATCGAAGTCAATTGATGCAGAACGATTGGTAAAGAGAAAACATTAATATTGAACGCCATGTTCAAACTGGATACTGTTCTTTCAACAGATGCAAGGAATCGAGCTCGAAACGCATTGGCGACCTCACTAGGTTTAATTAGGAAAAGGCCGAACTATATGGCACAGAAGCTATGGAAGCAATCGCATTCTTTTCTACTAAATATATACTTACTGTTAATTTCACTACAATAAAAATTACAGTTTTTAAAATTGCGCACATTTTTGCTTTAAGTCACTTATTGAAAAATATATAATGGAAAGTTATTACGCGTTTTGCTGATCTTTCATTGAACGATCAGATAGCAAACTAACCAGCTAATTCTTGTACCGCAGTGTTTTTTTTCTTCTCTCAAAGTTTCTTCCCTTTTTGTTTCCAGAGTGGCTAGGTGTCCTATCTTATCTTATAGGCCAGTTTGCCGTAAGATTGTACGCTCGCCTAGGTCTTATATAGCAATACCATATATTTTACGGTCCTTGGCCTCGCCCCACATCTGACACAATTTATTTTTATGCCAGGTTTAAAGAGTTAGTAAAATTGTCTAGTATGGAGCAGCTACTAGCAAATTATTTCTGTCGTTGTTTTCGTAATGAGATCTACAGTGTTACCATATTTTGTTAAGCTTCTCTTTTTCTCCTATTGTTCAGTTGACGCTGTATTCACTGTCGACTGAACAATAGGAGCCATGTAGTGCTGGCTCAAACTTGGCCTTTTGTCCACCAATACTATCCACCACTGATTTTTATTGTTTATTTATTATATTTGTTTATTTACATTTGTTCGGCTTTTTTGGCTCCGTAGTGCTTTTGCAATGTGTCTGTTTGGTAGCTTCTGTCACTGACAATATGGCCCTGAACAATCGTTGATATGACGTTGATGCTTATTCTATCGAAGAACCTGATTTTACTTCAGGCATCACTTTTCAACGGCAATTTAGTGTCCCGTGATTCAGGTGCGATAGGATAGTCTGATGTTACCAATGCTCACTGTCCTGCATTGTTTTGGTTTCTTGCGATCATCTTTCCGGTAGTTATTGACATCTTTGTGAGCACTTTGCCATATAATAGGCTCGGTATTGCCTCGGCCTTCTAGTAAATTTCGGGTATACGGAACTTGCTAAAGAAGCACAGCCCCTGAGTTTATAGTTTTTGGAGTGCTTTAACCGATTCATTGACACCACTTCTTTTCTTGTTTAGAAAGATGGTTATGGTTTTAATTAGGCGTAACCCCAACCATCTGCGCAAATTTTCGTCTGCTAGTCCTTTCCTGTGAAACTCGAGGGCCCCTGTGGCCCTCATTCTTCTATAAGAAGATCAATTGGATGGAATAAATGTGACGTGAAGTCTGTCTTCTCGGTGAAACCCTCGAGGACTTAGTAAATATAGGCTAGCAATAAATAAGGCTATTGTCTTTAGCATCCTTTCTCTGATGAAGCTCCAGTGCTGGACATTGAATCCTTTTTGTGACCTTATCAGTCTCGAATTGTTTCAGCCCCATAGCGTATGATTCGGCCATTTTCTTAATATAACAGCTTAGTCGTTGCGATCAAAATGGGCTCGTGCCGTAGTATCTTTCAAAGATTGTGTTCTTCGATTACGTCATGTCCTTTAAAAGCGTCAGGAAGGGAACTTCGATAACAGATACCTCCTCGACAACTTTTTTTAAATCCGCGACGCATTTTTGCTGAGATTTTGTGTTCTTCCATTTGCTTTGTTTTGCCACAGATTAACGACGCTATTAAAGCGTTCAGAACAGCAGACACTGTGATGACTTAATTGGTGGTAAGGGTTTTCTTGTGGATGGACTTCTTCCTTCGGTGACAATACCCATCCTTTCACTCCGGCCGCACAGAATTTCATCGCATTTAATTAGAAAGCATATAACATTTTATTTCTATTAAATCTTATCTGTTGAATTAGTCTCCCATCTATGCTTTAGACAGTGGTTGGCATCGTATTTAATTTGCCTCGACATAGTCTCGAGCATTTTTCTACTTGTACAATGCTTCGTTTTTTATTCGTAGTACTTTCAGGCCTTACCTCATATTGGTCGACTGCACTTGGTTCTTATCCATAGATATCCTTTGGTGACATTTTAGCTAGGGCTAATACGATCAGCCTAGCCAAATGATGCTTCCATTAAATGTGGCTCATTGCAGTTGTTTCTTAATGCTGCCGTATGTTTTAATTGCTGGCCTCACATCTCTGACTTGGTCGCTCTAGCACCGTCTGTCCAAGGTAGCTGACGCTTTTCGTTAATGATTCGCCCATGTTGACATTTATCCTCGGGAGAAATATTTTAGCGGTGTGTAGCGTCTGCCATACTGTGCGCTTTTTTGTTGAGTAACCTCAGCGGCCTTTAGTTAGGTGGTCTAGGCTCGAGAGTGCCTAAAGGCACACAGTGCGCTTTGCGGTAGGAGGAACCAACTGCCTGAAGCGATGTATGGCGGCAGCAATGGCGGGAATAAAAACGAAACTTTTATTCGATCCTCTACGTCGATACTTACCAGCAAAGGACGTGCCTGATATGCTCAATGAGACTGAGTTCGAGAAAGTGCTGTACGTTCTGAACCGTTATTAAATATCGCCAGAAGCTCAATTATCTTGACTGTTTGATACAACTGACTATTACGGTACGAAGTGAATCTGGATTATTGAAATATTTGCCCCTTGAATAAGCAAACAATCTTCGAACGGGCCTCATACTCTAATAGTCGTATGAAAGCTGCCTGTTTGCACGAAGCAAATCAATGAAGCTGTACATTCGATTTCTCTTTTAAATGATTTACTGTCTCATAGTGTGAAGCCCGCGCATATAATCCGGTTACTTTAGCGTACCACGATTATGTCAAAAAACATTAAAGAATCATATTTATTATCATCTGAGAAATTTCGTAATGGGCTGGGCGGTCTATGCGGCGACTGATTCGAACGGGAGTTGAAGTATTATTGAGCAATTACCGATCCAGGGCCAAGAGTACAGGAACGTGTGCAATCTAGTGAACGCTGCTACGAGAATGCTGGCTAAAGTCCTGCACTAGCATGACAAGCACCTAATCATGAAGGGAGGTGTTCATAAACAACATTCACACACTAACATTGTTCAAAAAAAGGTTGCCATGATAATCATTCTTGAGAGAACGTAATGAGGAATTTCTGTCTAATGAGGTGAGAATAGTACCTGCCTATAGATAAATAGTTAAATTAATTTAATTTCTCTCTAGAAAAATACAGTCAGCTAATCACGCACACAATACGCTTTTAGGCCGATTCGCCTACGAACCCATTATAGGCTGACCAGCTTCCTATAATGCATAACTTGTGTGTACAAAAGGCTAAAAGACGCCTCCAGCGTCTGACACGTATGTTTAATGGCTCAGTTAAATGTAAAGAGTTTAGCGAAAGCCACATCACGCTAGTCTGGATTGCTCCGTACGGATATCCGAAGGCAATACTCAAGCAAAGTAAGAAAGAAAAGTCGTCCATACCAAATTAGGTAACGCTGAGAGAGTAGGGAAAGAGGAGATGAAGGTGCATGTTTTGCCTAAAAAGCTTTCAGAGGATTTTAAATAGGTGGACGCCAATACAGCCTGACTTCAGTCATTGATGTATAAGGCCCCCATTCTAGTACTTCTGACACAGGCAGTTCCACCTGGCTATGCGCATTTGACACGATGAACCTATACATAAATATCATTATCAGCAGGACTAAAGCAAGAACTTCCCTAGTGGTGTGCAAGTTAAATACCTTTGGCGCCTTATTTTTGCCTAGTTGGGGCTTTTAAATCTTTCAATGTCGCTAGTTTTTTCGGCGTAGATACTATCTCAAAGCTATCTTCACAAGAAAAAGTACATGTTATCAAGTTTGGGCAATGGGTAAGGTATTTTATATGTCAAATTGGTCTAGCCCATCTATTTGGAAGACTCATCAAGAAATGTTTCGATGATGCCCAGTTCTGTTGATAAAATTCGCTGTCCTTACGAAAGTCTCCCGTGCTAAAACAGATTTCCTTTGGTAAATTCAAGTAATTGGCATTCGTTACTGTACTATCGAACAAGGATGATCTAGTTAGTCCTTTGCTCAAAATACTGCGCCACATTGTATCTGCTGATAGTTTCTTTTTGTGGAGCGTATGGATTAACAATCTTTCAGTAAATGCAATCATGTCATCTAATTTGAATGTAGCTTCATCGCTTCAAACAATCTTCCTTGAATCACTGTGTTCATATTCTTCTCAGTTTTATTTGAAGCATATGTCACTGTTGGAACATAATTTATGATGTCTTAAAGTGCGATACGCACTTAATTTGCTGATATAAAGCTCACAACTTGATTACGCCGCAAATTTTCAAATATTGTTAAACGTTTATAACGTCTCTTCTTGGCCGGTATAGCTCGCTGATATTCTTGATCTTTTGAAAATTCATTTATGAGCGTCCCGAGTGATTCCAAAACTGTTATTCTATAATTATTATTTCCTATTCCATTAATAACGACTATTTGTGGGTAGATCTGCCACAGACCTCCTGCTTAATTGTCTTCATGCTATACTTTCATACTTCCTAAAAAGATTCTTCTTCAGTTTAATCTTAGTCCGCTCAATATTTCCTGTATCCTGAATCAAAAAAGTATTAAAAAGCTATGACTATCCAAACAATTAATACACTTTTTTGAATTTTGTTGGCTAAATCACCGTTACCCTGTATATATCAATAGAGTACGGCACCTGCATTAGGACGAACTCTGCAATGGACGTAGGCTCATTCGTTGGTCAGCTTTCTTCTGCAACAAGCTCGTTTTGGCGGGCAAACATGCGTCGCGTTCGGAATTTGAGCAAATACTAGCCATCCTCACTCGGTGGATAAACTTCCACTACGAGTAAAAACTTTTCTTCACATTCAAAATTAACGGTCTACTGTTATTGTCATTTTTCACGCAGTCCTTAAAAACATTCAAAAAAGAACTTCTCTAAGGCAAATCGGAATATTCTCAACAGGGTTTAAAGTTGAAGGGCTAAAAAATAACGAAAATGGCTCAAAAGCCATTTTGATACATCTGGATTTTTTGGCGAAGAAAATAAGGATCTTTGGATAAACAACCATCGATTGTCAGTTGGATCGTCTAAATAAGTTATAACGAATAGAGTTTTCGAGCTCCAATCTATTTCTCTTCTTGGACATTTTAAGCGTTTGTATTTTTGTAATATTCAGTCTGTTATCACTTTAAAATTAGATTCCGCTAGATTTTATTGATTTACCCTTCAGTATCGCCTGATGCGTGCTAACCATTAAAAAGCTATTACTAGCCAGTGGTTTAAGTCCCGAGCTAAAGTTGAGCTTGCGGTGAATAATTTTTATATTGAATAAACATAGGTTAATTTGTGTTTCTGTGAGCCAAAAAAAGAAGCTAATTTGGCTGTATGTGTATGTTTTGCGATCTAATAAGGATGACCATATTGTTGGACGGTAGTCTGTTCAGCTTTCCAGTGCTTATGCTCTACGTATTTTTTTGATATTTTCCCTAAACATTGCCTCACTGCGTACTGTGATTGTAACGTTTTGCGCAAAATCAAATTATAGTATAGTGGCTTCGACGGAAGTTTCTATTTATCGATTCCGTATAACAATTTTATTCAAATTCCCTTTTATTAGTATGCATAAATGTAGACGAAGAAGGAAATAAAAACTTGCAAGGTCTGTACATAGGTTTTCTGTAAAAAAAAGCATACTATAAAAAGAAGAAGAGACATGTCTCTTCAACTCACGCTAAAAGTTTTCCTGAAGACTGAACAGATTTTCAGTTTAATAAAGCAGAGTATAATTCAGATATTGCTTAGCTAAAGCCATTAGTGCAACCTTGAATTTTCAGTTTCAGAGAGCCCTTCAGAAATTATGAAAATTTATCGTAGAAACAGAAACTGTAGAAGAGAAGGCATATTTTTAAATCATCACATAAACGAAGACTAACAGTAAATACTATTGGCACTGCTTATGTTTTGTTATATCTGTACCTAATAGGGACAAAGACGACGGGAGAAAACCAAACAAATGTTATAGCAGGCTGTCTATTGAGAACGCGGATTGGCTTGTTCTTTGCAGTCATTAAATCGAATACTCTAAAATTCTTTTCAAAGATGCTCCTATCGTCAGGCATTATGATATTTTTACATATCGGTTGTATCGCATGTACATTAACATGAGCCAACGCGTGCTACTTCGTCTGCGATCGAAATTGGCTATCAGCCATAAACCGTCGTTAATAGAATTTTCCTTACACCCAACATTTATCACATTGATTAACTTGAAAAGATCTTTTACTTGCAGGACTACCGCCCACAGGATTCGTTCACACACCGCTGGACCATCTGGGCTCGATTTGGGCATCTAGGGCTTGGGAAATATACGCATACAGAAAAAAATCGAAATCAGCCGGTGAAGGAAAAATAACGCACAGCGTGTGCGGCCGTCGTACTTAGGCCGTGTTTCTAGCAGACGAAGATCGCTGGACAACTCCATCGCTAGGAAATTTGCGTGCCAAAGTACAATCATGCAATCTTGCAATACCTACAGTGGTACGAAACGTGAATATATTAAATCCTTTGTTCTATAGTTGGCATAAAATTACACGTCCAAATTGAACCTAATGCGCTCCAACGAAACGCTTTAATGCAGCGAGGTTTTTTTTGTTGTAATCGAGTGTCTTGCGATGCTGTGCCTCCGTTTTTTTTTTGTTCTATCAGTTTTCTGAGTAAAAATGTTTTCAAACTGTTAGTTTTAGTGAATGCTAACAACGCATTCCCACAAATAAGAGGGAATCCTTCAGAATTTCAACAACGTAAACGGTTTAGTGAAAACTACTTCGGCCACTGAATGCTTTATAACCGGATAAGAGGCTGCTCCGCTATGAGCTTTATCCACAAACAATAGTAATTCATCCAAGTTAAATCAATTTAGAGCCACTAGGTACCCGAGGTTAAAAAGAGCGCAACAGCCCAGTGCGGATAAGAAGTTACTTAGCGTTTTTCTAATTTAACTATCCATAAAGCACTGCACACTCAAACGGGTGGATAATTGTTACAGTACATGTCTTCACAGCGGCATATGCTTCAATAACTTTTGCTGTCATCCAATCAACCTTTTTTTCGAAAGCAAACTTCTCCGAAACAAAAAATAGCTTGACGCTTGCTTGCTTCATTTCCACATTAACATGAAACGGTCATTGGCCGCAAAAGGAGTTGGAAGCAATTCACGTTTCGTGGGTCATTCTTACCGCTATGGTAGACGGCGCTGGTCTTCGCCTGCAATGGAGATAGCATCAGCTAACGCTCTTCGGCACCCTGGCGTATTTTTGGCGTTTTCCTTTTAGCTTGAATTTCCCCGCCATCACTATCATCAGCAACCGTTCCTGCTGTCGTTTGAGTAGCCGTTTGCTGCTGCTCAAAAATACTTCACTCGGAACGGATGCCGAAGGGCCGCCATCGAAGTTAAAGAGAAAGGGAACTTCGTAGAAATTGAACTGTACCAATTTTAGCAGCTCAGCTAGTGCAGTCACGATCAGGCAATCACATTATCTATGGCTCAGCCCAACCGGCTTTTACTTGCTAGGATAACTATCGTTAGTTCTGGTTTTCTTTTACGGGCCTGGAAGTGGCTGTTTTTGCAGCAACAGCAGAAAGCTGGTAGTTGTGCGAGTCCTGGTATTGTCGTTTCTATTGGGGGTTGATACCGTTGTTGATGACGATGTGCCATCATCACAACGCCTTGACCGTTAGATGACCGCAAAGCGCTCGCTTTATCTGCATCTTATATATGCTACAGCCAACTATCTGCAAGTTTGACAGTCGAGTGTTTTTGTCTATTTCTTCACGGCTTTTAGTTTAAATGAGCGTTAAATTGAGATTGAAATTGGTTTGTCTCTATAGAAAACGCGTCGTTCGCTGCTAATAGTACCTTAGAAAACTGTGACAGACCAACAAAAAGCGAAAAGGCATAGAAGATACGAATGCTTAAATTCAATTGTCTTCTTCACTTCGATTTGGCACTTAGTTGGAGAACCATTTTTTGAGAGGCAAGTCCTACTGGCACGAGCATTTCATATGACCTAATTGGATAGCACCGAGGAAAATGGTAAAAGCTCAAGCTGGATTACACTTGCTTCAAACACCCGAAAGCCTTGCTACACATTAGCAACACCGGGTGTATGCCCTCCTTTTATATATATATATATATATATACAAACTAATGATAGAGTAAAGGGTCACAGAGGTTTTTGTTTCATCAAGCACGTATTCAACTTTTGCGGCAGCCCTAATTAACAACTGAATAGTCGACTACACCCTTGTTAGTAATTTTCCAGCTATTTTTGTCGCAACTCTAATATATTATTAAGTTCCCCAGTTAGGAGCAGGCCTATGTCTTCCATTTTCCCTGTGTGTAAAAACTAACAACGAGTACAACGAGAAATCACGTATGTGTACAGCTATGGAAAACATTTCATGTGTACATCTAGGCACGCACTATCTTAGATTAATAATAGGGAACGACTAGGTACAAATTGGTTTAGTGCTTAACGAACTGTTGTCCAGACCGGCTAGCATCAAGAGCCCGCCATTCTTTGTCAGCAATCATTGCCCCCTGTTAGTAACGATGAAGTCATAAATATGCTCTTCCTTTCCATCGCACTCTTTTTTTTTTGTTTGAAAATGAGAAGAAAAAACAGAAGCAGAAAGATCTTTGCGAGCTTGCGATGTATCGACGAGCCCAAGACGTTAAGAGGAATAAGGGAGAACTGGCGAAAATTGCCTTCCCTCTATCGTCTCAAGGTATGCTTTCGTTTTGCCCCTTTTACTTCGCCTTGCCTGACGTTCGTATCCTTGTTCACGATACTTTTCCAGCAGCATCGTCGTCCTGAACTTTTTCAACCCATTGAGGACGGGCGAGAAAAACTAGAGCATCGATTCAACTCGATGGTGAGCAAAACGGCAAGACGGTAAACTGTGGTTGAATAGCGGAGGCGCAACGGGCCGTCGGAGCTAGCCGGCGTCCGAAGTCGTTACCGTTGCTACCGATCGCGTCTCCGTCGACATATAAGAAAAAGACGAACATCCTAGAAAGAAACATATATCACTGTCGAGTACGAAACATCTTCACGCCTGGCGTTATTCGTTCAGGCTAACGAATGCTCGCAAGGCTCCGAAAAGCTAGAGCAGAAGAGCCCTTGAAACAGTCAGCAGCCGACTGTAGGTAGAGGCACGACAGAAAAAAATTCTTTTTCCAGCCGTTGCCTGGTTCCCCTCTGGTGTTTGCTTTTTATTCCCTTCCACCATTTTCTTTTTGCCCTGTTTCTAGTCTTAGTTTTTTCCATAAACAGATGAGCCGTTTCGGCTGGTGCTTTTTCCGCTGTTCGCTCCTGCACAAGCGAGCTCAGTCCTTTCACGAAAAAGAACCGACTGGATCAGCCGTCACAATGCTAAATAATATTATCAATCGGTTGAATTGCCCTTCGCAATCTAGTCAACCTCACTACTGACTGAGGCTGACGGAGCCTAAAGAGGGAAGAAGATAGCTTTGAGACAAGGTCGCCCAATTTTAACGTAAGTATAGTTGGCTTACTGATCAAATCGTTATCCTTTCTAGCGCCCGATACACATTTACAATAGATTGCGCTGAATGAAGTAAAAAAAAAAAACTAATAATAATAATAATAAGATAACAGTGGCATTTCATGTGATGCGAACTACGATGAGTGTGTTTTGGGCTTGTTTATACAACACGTAAACATGTGCAGATACCAAAAGTTTATAGGGCATCTGCAAGTTCTGCGATTTTTAAAAAATAGATGCGAGCGATCTAAGACAGCTTAGGTTTGTGCCTTTAGGGCTAGAGAACAAACTATGCACAAAAAATACCTTCTTATGTGCAGTTCAGTAGGGTGCTAACGATAGACACTGAGACTAGAGATATGAATAGTCCAGCTGATTAATAGTTCCAATGATCCGTAAGAGACAGGTGCTATGAAAATACTTAAATAAATAACGCTAAGGCAATAGCAGTTGTGAATGATATTTCGAGTTGAAAGCAATTTGGAATTTATCTAGTGTGCCTCTTAGCAGAACGTTGCACACATAACGGTTAGGGAGTGCATGAATATTTCAGTACGGGTTTACATAATACCCTGCTAAATGATTCTATACCATAAGAGGAAGCCGGTCAACGCTTCTTACTAGATCTCACAGGGCATCAAAGTTTATAAATAAAATAAAAAATAAAATCTCTAAATCTTATTTTATGCGCCGCCAAGTGGATATATCAGCAATTAGTGGTCATTGTTAGGTTCAGGCATCTGTTTGGGGAAGACGAACCTAATTGCAAGACGATAAGTTTATATTCTCTGTGCTGTATAATCCCATGCAATAATTACGGTTAATTAGATGAGATCTTTTGTTTATTATATTCAGGCATTGCATAGCGCTGTGCTTCTATAGAAATGAGTTGGTACGACAAACAATGAAAAACAAAAAGTAGCGATGTGTGTGTTTGTTAAGCTGTTAATATCGCAGCCCTAAGATTAACTATGACTGCAACGAGGACTGTGTAACGCAATTCATTTGACCCCTGCCATATATATAGTTATATGGAACACCATTTGGTTATGTTGGTTAATATAACTTGTTGGTATAAGCGCCAATGAAGACAAAAGCGCGCGTCGTCCTGAACGAAGTAAACAACCGTGTGGCATATTGATGGAACCAAGGCACAGTTAATCAATTGAATATTTGCCGCATTTCTCCAGACATTGTTCGTACTTGCAGCACTGATTGAAATTGTTCTAAGTTCTATCAAACATATGTGTGGCAAAAGCCTCTTTATTGTTTGTATATATTCTCGTACCGTTTGCGCATATCTTGCTCAGTTGATTTTTGTTTCATTCTGTTATCATTCTCTTTATCTCTTAAAGATAACATTTGTATATGTCTTCTAGATTCGCAGAAGTAAACATCTGATTTTATTGGACCGGTTGTGCGGAGTGGACGAAAACCGATAACTGAAAGGTCATGGTGAGACCCTTGACAGCAAGTAACAACATGATAACGAAACTTTCGATCATTGATTTTTTTTTGCTACGGGTTAGAGACAAAGAAGGACTAATAGACCGATAATTATGAGGCTTAAGTGACCTCTCGCTGTCAGCTTGCCATTTACCGCTGAATAAAGCTGGACGAGTAGACGCATTGGACAAAACATTAGGTCCTGTCAGACGTCGTACCAAGTAAAGCATATAAAGTTGCAAATCGAAACACCAATGATGATTCTTCTTGCAGGATCTAAAAAAAAAAAAGCCTCAGACAGTCGAATTCTTAATTTTATAGAGAAGAATAAAAAATACGGGAGTGGTCTGACGCCTACTTTTCATAGACAAGCCACAATGGCTAGCTTTTACTACTACTACTACCGTATATTCAGGCAAGCTGAACGCGCAAGTTCCTACAGTAGATGTTGCTAACTAAAGATGCCGATTTTTAAACTCCTGCTTTCTCATTGGGGCAAGATGAAGCATATCTCTACCACAGAGCCAGATCATGGACTCTTGAACAAAGTCAAAGTCGAGCATCCAAGATTCAAAACGTAAACGTGTCAAGTAAAAATTAATTTTTATACACTGAAACGGACAGATTGAATAATATGGAAAGAACGGTAAGAAAGAAGTAATTACTCTAGGATGTATTGTATATGGAATTGGTTGACATAATACATGTATATGTCGAGAAGACCAAATCGTCAAGTCGTCTGTTCATACGAAGCTGAAAACGTAACTTACGCAATAAGTTTCAAACAAACAAATTCAACTAGATGATTATTATTTAAGTAGTCATCATGTAAGTTCGGGTTCGGCACTGAGTGATCGCAATACTCATATAATATAATAATTCCCAATAGCTTTCTGCGTATCTGCTACATTTGTATGTAGCAAATTACTGTCGCCGTGATTTACATCAGAAAAACGTTATTCTTTCGTGCATCACTATGCCTAATGCGTAACCCTGGGGCGCCACTGAGAGATACTTTTGCACTCTTCCAAGTTTATTATTCAGTGTAAATGTAAGCTAAAAGGAAGAATCCTATGAGGCGTACTGTTAATCGTCGATACGACGAGAAGGTGTGTGGTCGACAAGGGAAGAATTTTCGACCGAATAGCCATCAAATACCGCTTGAAACAATATAAGACTTGACTTGATAGAAGTCTCGTTTTGACGCGTATGAAGAACAAAGCTTCTCTCAGGATTTGAGGAGTATTATATGCGTAATCTTACTCTACAATTTAGATAGGGGCTAACCTAATACCTTACACAGGGGCAAAAATTTACATGTTTTAAATCATTATTTGTGCAGCCTTCTTTCACAGAACCTTAATCATCCCTAGCTTGTTTTTTGCAGGACAAAATGCAGGACGCAAAGAATGATGACCGTCGGACGTTTGTCAAAACCACACCTTACTAGAGGAGTAGGCTTTTGTCAATTATCGGTTCAAAGATGTAGGGTATAGAAATTAAGACAAAGCAGTTGTTTCACGCATGGTACATTCAGGACATTATTAGGCTATAAAAAGGCATTGGGCGCACTTATACACTTCAAAATGAGGATAAAGAAATTGATTCGATTTTCCTATGTTGGTGCAACCCGTCGATTTATCGTATAAGTAGGTATCCGATGTAGATGTTTCGAGTTCTCTTTTAGACTCGTACATTGAAGTAACTTGGTCGCAAATTAGGTTGTGGCCACTACTGAAAAGTTTTCAGTCAACCTAACATAAGCTAATTGTACTTAAAAAGTAATCAATTTGCTGTAGGTAACTTGACCTGAACAGGTTTTATCATTCAGCGGTATACGACTTGCTCTATGGGATGTATGAGCAATGTTCGATGCTTTGGAACTTGCTTTTAACCGATCAGAGCTGCAGCCCCAGTTGCAATGGGTAGAGAGCAAAGCCAAACTGATCGAACTGACGATGCTAGATCGATAAAGGCCGGACGTGTTACTTCGATTCAATTTATATATAATGTGCCGAAAACGAGCTCACGGTCATAATTGGCCATGTTTTAGCACAGAGCGTACGCAAATCGAGTCATTCGACATATTACAGGCGAGAAGGGGGGAACTTAAACACAAACATTTCACTTATAACTGATTGCCTACAGGCTCTTCAAATCACAGTTACGATTTAAAGAATTAGTCACTAATGGGAGAGATCGTCCACTGTGTTGCATTTTACTGGTTGTTTCCAACGGCCGGGAGTCTTTTACGGTCTATAAAATCGATAATTGTAATTAGGACGACATTAGTACTTTAAATGCATATATGTCAGTTAGCTCACCTGTTGGAGTAATGATGTGGTCTTGAAGATGTCTTGTGCAGATCGTCAAGCGCAGATCTTCGGGATGGAACGTGTAAGCAGAACGCAACTTCTACGTAATGGTTTGAGACTTACTAAAAGCAGTAATTAAATCGATGGAGCTAAAAGCTGTAACAATTTTCCGAGATCGTTAGATACAGCTTTACGATTAATTCCTTTCCTTAATGTATGCCTTTTTCTCTAAGTTACTGAATAACGATATGTGCGTATAACGTGGTTTGTTCCTACATATGCGGCCTTTCCTATCTAGAGACGGGGCAAACTGCAATAGAAAGATACACGTCTACACACAAGCAATCGCCACTGGATCATAATCAAACCTTGCGTGTTTAGTTTAAGGTACACCGTAGTGAACTCCGAAGCGTTGGCACGATACCTTTGCTTAGAACCACCTTACTCAGACAACGAAGTCAAGCAAAAGCTCGTCCATTCGGTGGCCGTTTTTTATGCCATTGTATTGATCGTTATATCACATCAGACGCTGTATAATGAATGCCACGTCTAGTCGCAAGTTTTTTTTCTGAAAAAAAAACAGAACTCTGAAGCTTGCGGACGCTTTTGCATTCAGTCTAAACTTCGTCGATTAGTATGACCAATACAGGCGCCATAGTAGGCAGTGAGCGTAGGACATTTAGCTTGAAAGTGTAGTAATTATAGTTACGAGAGCTCCACAAACAGGAAAAGATCACGACAGGGTTGTAAAGGGTGATCAAAAAATTGCCCAGCTGTGTGTTTTCGACAGTGCTCGAAATAATGAATAATATCCCGAGCACCGGTATCTTAAGTGCCGTTAATTTTTTTGAAGTTTGTAACAATGGATGAAAGCAAATTTCTCTAGTTTTTTAATCAGCACACGACTTACACAGCCACAGCTTGCAAAAACAGCGATTCTAATTGAGGCCCGATCCTTTCTTCTGATCCCAGTAACGCGATCAGGTATATTAGTTAATTTGAAGAAATAACGAACGGTCCAATTGCGTAGAACTACTATTCGCTGGCTTAAATATTACGGGATAGAGAACCACATCCAGTCTATTCGGCCTGTGCGAGTGCTTTGTCAACCTTACGTAAGCCACGTCCCTTTATTCACAGCATCTTCCGCGATTTGTATGTATCGTTTACTCTCCTCTTTAACACTTCTTGCACGATATGATACGATATGCAAGTGGACTTTTACGTACTGCACAGCGGTTACCACGTTACCTGGCCAGATTCTATTTCGCCATGACTTAACTATTGCAAAGTCACCAAGGAATTTCGTATATTAGGTCGTTAATCTGTCTGTATGCAAACCATAAAACAATCACTCGTCCTGCTCAGTCTCAAGATGGATGGCCAGTCTTCAGTCGAACGAAATAAGAGGAGCAGGTCCGATGTGAAGGACCGTTACTGAATTCCTCTTTACCAAATTCGGGGAATTTATCAATAGCAAATGTATACCAATGCAGTTAGAAGTTTCTAGTATTGTTACTCAATGGCTGGAATGCGCCAAAATTTATCCTCGCCTTGGGGTAAAAACGAAACAAAAGTTTCGATGGTGACCCCCCCCCCCCCTCTCGGTTTTCCAAAAGCAATTCTTGAACGGGCCGAAATAGAAACAAACAATTATAACAGGCTTAGGTTTGTAAACATACCGAATAGGATTCACGTTAATTAAATGTAAAGCGCAGAGTGACAAACTAGATGTCGTAATAATTGTAGGTTGGCTTGCTTCTCATTGCCGAAAAAATTTACTAAGCCTTTATTGCTAGCAGATTGCTAGAGTAGAAGCTTGCTATTCCCACTCTGATAGTGCTTAAATGCATGAAGAACACTGCAGCACTAACCAACCTATCAAGTATTGCCACGTTAGCTTCAAATGCAGGAACGATCCTGGTATAAACCTATATTCCTTTTTTCCCATCCTCTATATTCTTTTTGATGTTAAA
This sequence comes from Varroa jacobsoni, assembly GCF_002532875.2. NCBI lineage: Eukaryota > Metazoa > Arthropoda > Arachnida > Mesostigmata > Varroidae > Varroa > Varroa jacobsoni. Next base: position 337,723 of record NW_019214347.1, on the reverse strand, counting down.
TGAAACAGTGCTCGTTCGACACTTCGTCATAGATAATAACGGCTAGATTAATGGTGTACACCAACAATCAGCATTATAGGGCTCCCTCGTTGTCTCCTACCACAAAAGTTTGACCAATACAAGAAGATTTTCCTGCTCAACAAATCAGGAAATCAGTATTCGTCTTGTGATTCGTTTTTCCACTTTAGCAGCAAGCCTTATCGTAGACACAGCTCAGACCTTTAAGGGCGCGGGGTCATCGCTTTTCTGATCGAAGTGATAGTAATCATGTTGTAATCTAGTGGAAAATCGATCCTAGGCCAGCACGACGTCCATCAGGCCATCCTTATTACACTACTAAGGGCCGACCTTTATTACAGGTATGACGCTCCGTTCGCTTTAATTCTCCTTGGTTCACTATCGTTATGAAAGCAGCTACAGCTATAAATTAATAGAAACGAAAAAAGCTGCCCAAAGTGAGCTGGACCTACGTTATCACTTGAATAACATGTGTATCGCTAGGACAGCTGGTTAATATAGAATAAGAGTAAAAGATTGCGGTAATCCCTCCCCTTTGCTCTGCTTGTCAGGACAACATATGGTTAGATTGACGCTAAATTTATTCACAGTTGGCCCGTTTGTATAGAATATAATTCTTGGCTCCTGCAAGAGCCCTTTTGGTGCACTAAAATAAAATCAAAGACAGACTGACTGCTAACCACGGTTCAAATATCACGCCCCAATTACAGCCAATATTGTACAGGCTGTGCTATAGTAACTTTTATACTATGTAAAAAGTATATACCTATACTATACCGTGAAATGTAACATAAGGTACAGAACGATATCAAAACCAATCGGAAGGTTAGAGATAACCTTCCGATTGGTTTTGATATAATGAGTTAGAGATAACTCATTGCTTATATATATATATTGATTGTTATTAATAACAAACCCTCGCGACATAATAATAGTTTCATGGATTCGAAACTTCTCTGTCAATGAACGTATTATAACATCGATTTCTAGACTCTAGATCAGGGAAACATAGCCTTTTATCAGTTTCACTATAATATGATAGAGCACATGGCGAAAATACGTCTGTGAAGTTATAAATATCGAGTACATTAGTGGTCCAATATAATTATTTTGAATCATTTCTTTCTCCTATCAGCTTTGGTCAATAAAACATAATTGTTGGAGATACCTTTCTCAAGTATTACGCTAAACACTACACCCTAAAAAGGACAAAATCTTATCGTAGACATCATCGATGGCGAATCAATACTTGTATTACTGCCTGTCTTTATATAACCTGATCGCTTCATACTCGGCAAACAACTTCCTGTCGTCGGAGGGAAATTGTACAAAGGACTTAAGTATCCACCTCGTTAATTACTGCGTTCCCGTGGCACAATATCCAGATAGATGATGCCGCCAGCTGTCTACTAGCGTTGATTTTAGTAGTCGCTACCAAGTCATCGGCCATGAGGCCGTTATTTGACTTCCAGATGTTGTATGAGTGTGTAAGGCCATATGTGTTAGGGCCCTAGAGGCCACTTGTGGTTGTAACTACAGCAACAGCTTCAGTTACCCCAGCAGCACTAAAAACATATCCTCAGAAACGTTTGTCCACGTGATACTTGGCCGGCCTTCGACCCCAGCTCACCGAAGGTGTCAAGAGTAGTCGTATCTAAGCATGAGGTGTAAGAAGCAATAGCATCCTCACCGTCGTTATAGTCTTTCCTCAGGAGCCCTATGCTCGTTCCCTTCTTAGTCCCCTGTCCTTCTCAGGCGAAAACTCTGCGTCCACACAAGTAATAACGAAGATAATGCACACCCGCAATATTCTGCCACTTCTCTTGCGTATTTTTATTCTTTTTTCTCTTCACATATCTTTCCGTTTGCTAGATCCGTTTATTCAACCTTTTTGACCCGTAGAACTACAGCAATAGTGGCAACAGCAATAGGTAATAATATAGCCAACTAGGCTAGAATGAACTGGCCGAAGG